>NC_056727.1:672431328-672526328 GCF_019279795.1 Protopterus annectens | reverse complement strand
TTTTCAAGGTCCCCAAGTTCAAGATGCTAAGCCTGCAGATGGTGCTTTCTCTTCCATTGAACCACTGCTTTTTGGTGACCTTGAATTTGAAGCATGCATTTAATCATATCCCCAGTGCTTATCACTTTAGCAGATAACCCAAGATTTGTTGTGTCTGCTTTGCAGTATAGTTCTCTGTATTGCCCATTGGGCTATCCACTGCAAGTCGAGTGATAATGAAATGCCTTGCTCCAGTTGTTGACCACTGCTGGACACTTGGCATTCACATTTTTCTTTACTTGGGCAACTTGCTGATCAGTGCAGAATCTGTATCCAGGTGTTTGGAATCGCTAGAAAATTTCTCAACCTTTCTCTTCCCAACTAAGGTAAAAGTTGAACCTTTGGAAGTTGTGCCTGACACCCTCACAGACTCATCTTCCTGAGGTGCTTAATCAACACAAACAAAAGGATGGCCTTTCTTCCTGATGACAAGGTCCTGTCCTACCAAACGATGTTTCAGAAATTTTCCAGCAGGGATGTCATTTTGGCAAAATAATTCCTAAAAATTCTAAGACTGACAGCATCTATGATTCTCATGATACCTCTTGCATGTCGACACATGAAGAAAATTCAATGGTATGGACAAATTGTTGAATCCTGACCTTACATCCCCTGGAATCCCAGTTACTGGTACTGCACATCATCATATGAGAGTTACAGTGGTGGAGAACACAGCTGAGTATCAATCCAGGGACGGCCCTTCTTCCCACCTGTTCTGATGCAATCTGTCCAGATAGGTTTGTCAGATATCACTTGGGGAGCTGTGTCATTGTGAGTGCAGGTGTAGGCCACTTGGAGTCCCAAGGATGCATGGAAGCACATCAGTGTCAAGAAAATATTGATCCACTCAATGAAAGTCCTTCATCACATATGGACTCCGGGTCCTCCTCTTGTGGTTATGGACAACACTGCAGTGATGTGTGATACTTAAGTAAAAAATTGGGTACAAGGTCATTCATATCCTGTATACTGGTTAGCAGTAATGGTCTGGGAGCTAACTTCACAGCATTCGCAGACTCTAAGTTCAGGCAGTGTACATAACATCAGAGCAAAATGTTGAGGCAGACAGACTAAGCAGATCCTGGGCAGGTCTGTATGATTCGCAGCTTTAGGCAGTGATGTTTCTGGATGTAGTCCAGATGTGAGGAATGCCTCAAATAGATCTGTTTACCTCCTTTAAAAGCAGACAGCTGGAGAGATTCTGTTCCTGAGATCCTTACAGCCATGCTTGGAGGACAGATGCATTCTCATTCCCTTGGATGAGAATGTTCCTGTATGCATTTCAACCTTTTCCACTGATTCACAAGGTACTTCTGAAGATTCAGAGAGAAATGCCAAAGATCACTGTGATGACACCCTGTTAGCCCAGATAATCTTGGTTCTCCCTTATAATGGTATTGGCCAAGGGCAATTACCACAGACTTCCTCACACTCTGGCTACTGGTGCTCCATTATTTGGAGCAACTACAACTGACAGCCTGGATGATTCAGTTTTGACTCTGTTTAGGTATTTGTTTCATGGGGATATACAGCAGGTGTTAAAGGAGGCTAGAAAACATGTAACTAGAAAATCTTGTGTACAAATGGATGAGGATTTCTAAGTGGTGTCTAAGCAAGAACAGAGGGTACCTTGAGGTGAGCATCCCTCTGGTCTTGAAATATTTGTGTGAGCTACTTCAGGATGGCTTATCATTTGCATTGATTAAGGTGCATTTAGCAGCTATCTCTTCTTGTCTGTCAGTGGATCCCCCCATTCTTTTGGTAAAACCATCCAGGAAAGGAGTATTGCATATGAGACCCCCCCCCCCGCAAGCAAATTCCTCCTTTGTGGGATCATAGCTATGTTCTGGAAAAATTGATCTTACCACTTTTCAAACCTATCATTCAGGCTGATCTGAAGCTCTTAATGTGGAAAACTGTTTTGCCTGTTGCTCTGGCATCTACAAGGCAAGTCTCTTGAGCTGCAAGCTCTCATGATGGGACAACCTTACCTGATTTTTCACAGAGACAGGGTTGTGTTGTGCACTAACCCTTCTTTCATGCCAGAAGTGGTCTCAGAATTCACTGTCGATCAGTATATCAACCTCCTTGTGTTATTCATAGAATTTAAGGATAAGGAAGAGAGTGTACGTCATACCTTGGATGTGCACTAGCAGCTCAGATACCACCTTGGTGGAACGAAACCCTTCAGGAAGACTGAAAGGTTTTTGTCCTACACAGGGACAGACAAAGCTCCACCTGTGGCTAAGCAAGCCAATGCATGTTGGTTGTCCTTTGGTATTGTTTTGTTTTGTTACACCCACCATGGCAAGGCAATTCTAGGCAAGGTTAAGGCGCATTACTGTAGAGCCTTTGCCTCTTCAGTGGGGTATTAGAAAAGAGTGGACTCAAAGTATTCCAGAGAGAGCAACTTGATTCTTTGTCCATACCCTTATGAAGCAATCCAAACTGAATGCCTTTTACAGATCCAGAGCAAGCTTTGCTAGGACCATTCTCCAAAGGCTCCTGGACCCTTATCCTTCCTCCTTCTAGGTTGGATAATCTTTGAGAATCTACCTGAATGTTAGTAAGACAGTGTTTTTGTTGAACGTAGTACAGATGCATAAGTTCTACTTACCTATAACAGTAGATGCTCTTCTATATCACTGCTGCAGTATTTTTTACTAAAAGGATCTTCTGCTGAGGGTGGCTCAGTATCTAGCCAGCATACCAAAGCCTTAGGTTTTCAAAGACATCGTACTTCACACATATGCTCCCTGCTCACAGGGTAGGGCATAAAGCTGATGTCTGGATATACAGACCTCAGAACTTCTTTGCTGCCAGTCAGAACGCCATCTTCAATCATCTGTCTGAATGCTCCTTCATTTGTGCTGGTTACCAAGCCATTTTCAGATAAGTGCCCCATTGGGGTTTTCCTCTCATCTCTTTTTTCTTTTGGTTTGTGAGTTTGTGTCATCCAGAAAAGGAAAATATTAGTGGGTGACAGATTCCCCATAAGGACCATCACGAGCAGTGTCTTTTTTGCTTAGGTATATCTCATGACTATACTGCGTGTTCAATTTGTCAAACGTTTGTCCCTGAGACTCTTCATAGTCACCTTTCCTCCCTGTCTAGTTACTTGGAGAGCCAACATCTGAAGTTGTTAGTGCAGGGTGCTATGGTGGAATTGTCATGCCCCAAGGGTCAACTCTCTGCCAAGAAGACCAAAAATGTTAGGTTGGATTTGGCTTCTGTGCCTCCTCCTCCGGACATTCCTCTCGAGGCTGGTGGAAGCCAGGAGGATCATCCATTTGTTCCATCTGATTTCACTGCAGCAACCGAGTTGGAGGCCATCATGGATCTGGCTTCTCGCATGTCCTAGGAGGCTCTGCAGACGTCCATTGCGGATGTTGAGAGGGAACTCTGGCTGATCATATCTGAGGGACTTGGGGGCATTCTGCAGATCCTTGTTCAGGAGGAGATGGCCCCCTACACTGAGTGTTGGCAAGGGTCTGAACCTCCTATGATCTTTAGGGCTGACATCCCTCTAAAGAAGCAGAAAACTAAACACATCTCCCATGCTTCTAAAGATCCTCATTGGAATGGCAGGATTTTACACAGGTTTTTTTTTAATGCACTAATTGCCTTCAAACCTCCCAGGGGAGTTTCTTTTTCTGCCTTCTCCACACAGTCATCTACTGGACTTAAAAGGCCTAGGGAGCGGGACTCCTCTGATAAAGAGTTGGACTCGGGAGAAATGTCCTTGGCTTACTCCTCTCAGATTCCTTTTTCATTGGACTTTGGTACTGAAGAGGAGGATTCCATTGGTCCAGATTTTCCCTTTGAGGAACTCTCTTTTCGGGGTATTATCTCTCGTATGATGGAATTCCTTAAATGGGACTGTTCTGAGGTTTCTGGCATCCAGAAAAGGTTTTATGAACTCCTTTAGATGGAGTCCTTGCACCTTCTGCTCTTCTTCCAGTCCTAGCTGCCCTGTTGGACACTTTTTCAGCAGCTTCTCAGGCTCCTGATTCCCAACCTCCAGCCCCTAAAAAGCATGACAGGTTTTATAAGGTGCCTGATGAATACAAGTTTCTCTCTATTCTGAGGGGGAAGGTTTTAGCCCTTTCTTTGTTAGGCTCCTCTTCCCAAGTGTTTTGCCATTCTATTAAATGTAGTTATGATGCAGCTGATACTTCTTCTTACGCTACTAGGCACTACTCTTGGCTTCACCTCCAGCCTTTGCCTGATGATAGTAAAGTTAAATTGACGGATGCCCCCCTTGGTAATAAAAATTTCTTTGGTTCTGCAGCTGCTGAGTGTTTTAAGTCCCTGCAAGAAAAGGGCAAGGCCTTGCAAGAATTGAAGCATATTTTTGTTTCTTAAATTTCAGAGGAATTATCCTTCTAAGCCTGCCTTTATTTGTAGACAGTCTTGCCCTTCTCATAAAGGAAAGAATGGTTCTAAACAGGCTCTTCCTGCTAAGTCTACTCAGACTTCTGTTACTCTCAAGCAACTTTTTCAAGACAAGCCAGCTTCTGTTTGACTGCCTGCTTCCCTCCATCCTAATTCAGGTCCCTTTGTCTCTTCGTCTATCCCTGTCTCTTCCCAATTGGTTAAGGATCACTCAGGATTCTTGAGTTCTGTCCATCATCCATCAGGGATACTTCATAGTGAGGAAATCCCTTCCTCTTTTTCTGGGCATTCCCCAACCCCCTCAAGAACAGCTGCCTTTCCTTCCAGATGTACTTTAGGGCCTTTTATTTCAAGGCACCATCGAAATAGTTCCCACTCCCCAGAAGGGGAAGGGGTTTTATTCCAGAATTGGTTTGGTTCCCAGGAAAGGAAGGCATCTGGAAACCCATTGTGGACCGTTCTCAGCTCAACACCTTTCTGAAGATCCCTTCTCTTCTGATGCTGTCCCTTCAGACTCTGTTTCCTTTTCTTCTTCCTCAGGCTTTCCTGGTCTCTCTGGATCTCAAAGATGCTTCTCTTCTGATCCTTATTCATCCCCGTTTCAGGAAATATTTACATTTCTCTTGTTTTTTCCTTGCAGTTTCAGTTCTTTACTTTGTCCTTTGGCCTCCCTACTGCCCCAAGGGTTTTCACCAAATGCCTGAAATTGGCTTTTGCCGGATGAAAGGGATGCAAATCTTTCCTTATTTGGACGACCTGCTCATTCAGGCTTCCTCTCCAAAGACTTTGCTTCAGCACCTTTACTATGCTATTTGATTCTTCCAAATCTAGAATTTATGAGAAGTTTCCAGAAGTCCAACCTAACTCCTCCTCAGGATCATGTTTTTCTCGGTTGCAGGCTCCAGACTATTCCTATGTTGGCTTCCCTGCCACCACCCAAAGCTCTTGCTCTGATTGCCTTTTTTTCAATCCCTTCTTCCTCAGGTCTCTTTTACAGCCAAGGGAATTCCTAAGGGATCTGGTAATCATGGCTTCCACCGTTCCTATGCTACCCCTAGCCAAACTCCATATGAGGATGTTACAGTGGTTCCAGAAGTCAGTATGGCTCCAACACTGTCATCCTTTAGGATTTCTATTCCCTGTTCTTCCATGTCCTCACACTACAACTTCATTGGTGGATTCTTCAGTTGTCTTTCAACCCAGGGCTTCCTTTTCACCCACAACACAGGAAAGATGAGAATGAAAAACATAATTTTAAATTCAAAGTATTGTAAACAATAGATAAAGGTTTAAGATTAGGTGATACAGTTAACAAAGTAGATATTGCTGAATATAAGTGGATTGTCAGGTTGAATGCTGATAAAAAAACCGGGTTAAACAATATGGTTACTATTAAGCCAATGCTGGAATTTAAACAAAAACAATATCACTAATCATGTTTTTATTTATACTGTTTATATTATAAGATGTATGTGGGCTGTTTCATGAATTGTATCCATATTGTGTTTCATGATAAACTTTGAATATTAACCTAATAGATGTATTATTACGTTTTAAATATAGAGATGTAGCTTTAAAAAATTTATTTGATTCTTTATGTATTGTCTCATGTTATTTTATAGGCTGGCTGTGTCATGTGATGTCTTGTCTGTTCTGGCTATATAAAGTGAATGCTTTTAATTCAAAATGTATTAAGTAACACTGAGGAAGGGACATTCCCGAAAGCTTTGTTTTATGTTTTAAATTAAAGTGAGTTTTCTGTCTCATTCGTTTTGGATACTTCCTTTTCACCCCCCAGTACAGTCTCATGGACTTTTTTCAGATGCCAGAGACACTTTGTGGGGTGCTTCTTTTAGCTGTCTCAAGGTTCAGGGTCTTTGGCCCATTTTTCAGAGGGCAGACCAACCAGGATAAGCAAGGGGGGAAGACAGTCCTACCTTCTGTGCAGACTAGCTCTTCAAGTTTGAGATCTGACTGTGCAATATCAGGTGACTCTTCAGGCTGTTTATATTCCTTCAGAACAAAACATTGTGGCAGACTCTGAGGAGGTCCATAACACAGGCTCACAAGCTGATGGTTCACAGAGATGTTTTTTTTTGGACACCATCTACCAACTGGATACTTCTCAGGTAGATCCTTTTGCCTCCTCTCTGAACAGACAACTTTCTGTTTTTTTGCACTAGAGTCCCAAGTCCTCTTGTATAGAAGGTGAATGCCCTCTCTTTTTCTTGGAAGGGGATATTTCTCTATGCTTTCCTTCCCCTTCCTCTCATACCAAGGGTCCTGCTCAAATACTCCCCCCCCCCCCCCAGATCTTGCTGGTGACCCTCTTTTGGCTCAGACAGCATTGGTTCCCTCCTCTTCTGCACCTAGCCAAGGGCATTCACCATAATGGACCATGGACCTACTCATACAAGACAAAGGGGGGTCTGTAATCCATATTCACTTGTCCACTCTTCAGATGACACTGTAGATGATAGAGTTTTGTTCCCTTTTAGGCACCTTTTTTCTAAGGACATGCTCAGAATTTTGCAGGAGGCCAGGAAACCCACTACCAGGAAATCCTGTGTGTCCCAAATGGAAGAGATTTTCTTTCTAGTGCCTTTATCATAACCAGGATCCTCTTTCTGTGGAGATTCCTGTGGTCGTTTCTTGTTTGTATGAATTGTTCCATGCTAGGTTGGTGTATTGTTCCATTAACACTCATCTTTCAGCTATTTCTGCTTCTCTACATTTGACTCCTCCTTTGGCCTCTAGGTTTGAGGTCAAACAGATGTTCTTCGTGTTTCACTATTGCAGTCATAACTGTAGGGTGTTCCTGCCGGCAGGCAGCCCGAGGTCGGCCAGAATTCCAAAGTCTGGGTCCGGCGTCAGCTGTACCAGCAAGTACCCTGACGTCAGAACGCAGAGGTATAAAGCCGTCAGCCGATGCCATCTTCCCCAGTCTTTCTTGCCGTGCGGTGGAAAGCAGCTCGCAAGTTGTTGGTTGGCGCATTCAGGACAACGTGCTTTGATTGTCATTGGTCCGAAGTTTTTACTTCTCTTCTCAAGCTAAGTACCCCGTTGGGGAATCTTTTTCTTGTTCCTCCGATGTCAGAAAAAGTCAATAATTGTATATCGTGTGGAAAACAAATACCTCATAAAGATTTCCACTCTTACTGTCTACCTTGCTTAGGCCCTGACCACGACGTTTCTTGCTGTTGGTTCTGTGCCAGGTTTAATTCACGCACTATCAAGCGTAGGTACGATTGGGCCTTGCATTATTTCGGTAGGCGATTCAATTACAGGATGTCGTCGGATACCTTACCGACAACTGGAATTCAAAAGAAACGCAAGGACAAGGACAGGCCTCCGAGGTCCAAACAGGATACATTGCAGCCGGAGCCAGCTTCGGGTTCGGCAGTCGTCAGTGAGGTGCTTTTGCAGCCCCTGTCGTCCGCCACTTCTGAACCGATGGCCGACACAGATTCCCATGGGGAGCCATCTAGGCCTTCTATTTTATCTGCTGCAGGACCTTCGGACGTCACTCCTTCAGATGGGTCCGGAACCGGTGTGCAGGTACCGGCTTCTGAGGGGGTTTTCAGGCCTACTCATATCACTATTTCTTCAAAGGCAAAGGCAAAGCCAAAGACTCCTGTGAAGCCAAGGGTTTCTTCTCAAGTTGCTTCGGATACAGCTCCCAAGACCCAGAAGCAATTGCTACGGATGGCTGAGGATTTGCTTACAATGATTAGGGGTTCTCACCCTCCTCCTGAGAAAAGGCCTAGACAGGATTTACCTTATGATTCCTCTGATCAAGCTTCTGTGTCCTCTGTTTCGTCCTCTGACCAGGATTATTCTTTTCCTCCTTATGAGGATTCTGATGCAGAGGACTCTATACCCTCTGCCTCTCCCCCTGAAGATTTCTCTTTTGGGGAAACCTTACATGAGATGAGAGAGCATTTTCATTGGGAAGGTCAGGATTACTCTGCTTCTAAGAAGAGACTTAGGGAATTTCTCCTTCTCCCTCAACACAGGCCTTTGGCTATTCCTCCTGTACTTGATATTGTTGATGATGCTTTCTCTGAAGCTAATCTGAATCCTGATTCCTTACCACATGCTCCTTCTAAACCTGATAGATTTTACAGAGTCCCTGATTCCCATCAATTCTTATTTAAGAACCCTTCTGCAGATCCTGAAACTATTTCTCAGGGTTCTAAGGCTGCTAAGGCGGCTTCATCTAAAAATCCTATTCCCTCTGAAAAGGATTCTCGTGCTTTGGACAGGTGGGGAAAAAAGGTTTATACTTCTGCTACTCTTTCTATTAGAGCTTTAAATTGCCAGTTTCACATGTTTAAGTATCAGCAATTTCTTTTGTCTGTTTTAAAGCAAAGGCTTTCTACTTTTCCTGCATGTGCAGAGGACAAGGAATTGCAGGATGTATTGCATGCCACTGAACAAGTTAGCAAACATAGTTTACATTGTGGTTTTGATGCCTTGGAAGCTTCTTGCAGGGCCGCAGCCTCTGGTACTGTTATCAGGAGACATGCTTGGCTTCGTGAACAGAATTTACCTGAGCAGGTTAAGGCTAAACTGTTAGATGCCCCTGTTCAGCATGATGTTTTATTTGGATCCAAGGCTGAGGAGGTTATTAAAAAGATGGAAGAAAAAGCTAAATCTATGCAGACTGTGAAAGATTTCTTACAGGTTCAGCCTCCTAGATTTTCTAGGAATTGGCCCTCCAAAAATTGGTCCTTTCCCACATCTGACAGGCCTCAACGGGGAAGATACAAACGCCCCAGGGGTCGAGCTCAGGCACAGGCCTCTTACAGGTCCAGACAATGGACTGCTTCATCACCTAGAAGGGGTGAAGACAGATCTCAATCAGAAAGGAAGCAGACCCAATGACTCCCTCTGCTGGGCTACAGATCCTCTTTGCCTGGATGCCCCTCTTGGAGGAAAACTTTCTCTTTTCTACCAAAATTGGACTCAGATTACCCAGGACAAATGGGTTTTGAATGTGATTTTAACAGGTTACAAATTCCACTTTCATACTCTGCCAAGGTCTATCAGTTGGCCAGATCTGCCAAAACATCAATGGTCAGAGGCCTTAAATCAAGTGGATGCCTTATTGGCCATGAGAGCCATAGAGCCTGTTCCACTTACAGAGATGGGAAAAGGTTTTTACTCAAGACTATTTCTGGTTCCAAGAAAGCAAAATTCATGGAGACCGATTCTGGACCTTTCGGTATTAAACACCTTCCTGGAAATTCCAAAATTCAAGATGCTTACTTTGCAACAACTTCTGCCAGTGCTCTCCCAGGATGCTTGGATGGTGACATTGGACTTGAAAGAAGCCTACCTACACATTCCCGTCAGGCAGGAACGCAGGAAATTCCTCAGGTTCAAGGCAGGTTCGAGGCACTTTCAATTCTCTGTACTGCCCTTTGGTTTATCTACTGCGCCCAGAGTCTTTACCAAGTGCCTGGCTCCAGTAGTAGCTTATTGCAGACTCCAAGGGATTCAAATTTACCCCTACCTGGACGACTGCCTGATTCAGGCGGACAGCAAAGACCTTTTACTCCAGCATCTGCATTTTGTTCAACGTCTTCTCCTCATACTGGGATTTTCAGTGAACACAAAAAAGTCACATTTGATCCCCTCTCAACAAATGATCTTTTTGGGAGCTCTTCTAGACACAAACTTACAAAGGGCCTTCCTCACTCCAGAAAAACAACTTCAGCTGGCCTCAATTTTCAAATCCTTGGCTACTTTAACTCAGCTCACTGCAAGGAAATTCCTGCAGGCATTGGGCTACATGGCTTCTTGCATCCTGTTGATTCCAAATGCAAGGCTTCACATGAGAAAACTCCAATGGTACCTAAAGAGTGTATGGTCACAGCATTACCACAGCCTGGACACAATGATTCCACTGATTCCCTGCCTCCAGAAGGAGTTCCTTTGGTGGTCCAGGGCTTTTGCTTTAAACGAAGGGAAGCCCTTCCGTCTGCCTCAACCCTCTCAGACCATAACCACGGACACTTTGGATTATGCTTGGGGAGCTCATTTTCTAAATCTTTGCCAGCAGGGTTCTTGGACAAAGAAGCATCTAGCCTGGCACATCAACTTGAAGGAAATGTTGGCAGTTCACAATGCTCTTCTAGCCTTCCAAAATCATCTAAATCCAGGGCCTCTTCTGATTCGGACAGACAATACCACAGTCATGTGGTACGTAAACAAGCAAGGGGGCTCTCATTCTTACCCCCTATGCATACTAGCCATGAATTTATGGGACACGGCTTTGAATCTGAATTTGCATCTTCAAGCTCAATTCATTCCAGGAAAACAGAATCTCTTAGCAGACAGCCTAAGCAGAAACCTTTTGGATCCTCACGAATGGATGCTGGACCCCAGCCTTTTCAGCAAGATTACTGCAGTTTGGGGTTGTCCTCAGATAGATCTGTTTGCATCTCAATCATCAGTTACCTCTCTTTTGCACCAGGTCCTTCCACAAAACAGCTTGGAAAGTGGATGCCCTGTCATTCAGCTGGAGGAATCTTTCGGGATATGCCTTCCCTCCTCTTCCCCTTCTTCCTCGAGTATTACTAAAAGTAAAACAGGACAAGCCCAAGATAATCATTCTCATAGCTCCAAATTGGCCTCGGCAGTTTTGGTATCCAACCTTAAAACACCTGTTCTTGGAACCTCCTTGGATTCTACCTCTGAATCCTTCTCTTCTGTCCCAGCATCAGGGTCAGATGTTACACCTTCATATCAAGACCCTATGTCTGGCAGCGTGGCTCTTCAAGGGCCATTGATACCTTCTGCTCTTCCCAAACAAGTTTTGGATGTTCTTTTAGAAGCTAGACGACCTAGCACTAGGAAATCTTATGCTTCTAAATGGAAAAGATTTCATATTTGGATGCAGGAACGAGGTTCTAACCCTTTGTTGCCTGATATTTCCTCTATTTTACTTTACCTCTCAGACCTTCTGCTTAAAGGTCTCTCTTTTTCATCCATCAAAATTCATGCTTCTGCTATCTCAGCTCATTTCAGCACTGATCCTCCTATTTTTTCTCATCAATTGGTGAGACAATTTTTGAGAGGGGCTAAGAATTTAAGGCCTCCCAGAACTCCTCCTGTTCCTGCTTGGGATCTTAATTATGTCTTGGAGAAACTTACTTTGCCTCCTTTTGAGCCTGCTGCAGCTTCAGATATCAAGTTTTTATCCTGGAAGACAGCTATTTTGTTAGCATTGACTTCTGCCAGAAGGGTTTCAGAGTTGCAAGCTCTCATGGCTGTGGAACCATATATTATTTTCCACCAAGACAGAGTTTCCTTGAGGACCAATCCTACATTTATGCCTAAGGTGATTTCAAAGGTGGCTCTAAATCAGACTATTCATCTTCCAACCTTCTTTCCTAATCCTCAAAATAAAGGGGAAAGGATTTTACATTCATTGGACGTACACAGACAGCTACGATTTTACCTGGACAAGACTAAAGATTTCAGAAAATCTGATCAATTGCTTATTTCTTATGTCTCCAGTTCTCTAGGTAAGGCTATTTCTAAACAAACCATTTCCAAATGGATTGCTCATGGAATAAGGTTTTGTTACTCTCACTATGGGAAACAGATTCCAGGTACTGTTAGAAGTCATTCTACTAGAGCAGCTGCCACTTCAGCAGCTTTTCTTAGAGGAGTTCCTACCAAAGATATTTTGGAAGCTGCCACTTGGAGTTCAGTGCATACTTTTTCCAAGCACTATAACCTCCCTCTGTATTCTAAGTCTAGGGCAGGCTTTGCCTCTGCTGTTTTGCAGGGTCTTCTTGCTGCCCCTACTTCTGCATAACCTCCTCCCTCTTCCACTGCTTTGGGATTCCACCCTACAGTTATGACTGCAACAGTGAAACACGAAGAACATAGTACAGTTGTGTACACCTACCATAAATGTAGATGTTCGAGTGTCTTCACTGTTGCAGTCGGTGTTTCCCTCCCACCTATCCCCTCTTTTTTCTTGTTTGTTCCCTCTTCCACTTCTTTTGTGGTGTATTTGTGTTTCCTTTTTGGACACCTTTTGGTTTACTGGGGACTTCTGACATCTGGGGCAAGAAAGGCTGGAGAAGATGGCGTCGGCTGACGGCTTTATACCTCTGCGTTCTGACGTCAGGGTACTTGCTGGTACAGCCGACGCCGGACCCAGACTTTGGAATTCTGGCCGACCTCGGGCTGCCTGCCGGCAGGAACACCCTACAGTTATGACTGCAACAGTGAAGACACTCGAACATCTACATTTATGGTAGGTGTACACAACTGTACTTTCCTTAGATGCATCCTTCATATTAGGCCTCCCAGGAAATGTATTCTTCCTTCTAGACACCTTAATATTGTTCTAGAAAAAAAATTGACTCAGGCTGCTTTTGAGCCTGCAACTTCAGCTTCCTTGAAGTGTTGTATGTGGAAGACTGTTCTTTTGCCCCTTAATTCAGATAAGAGAGTGTCTAAACTTCAGGCCCCCTTATGGCTGTTCCTCCTTTTTTGTTTTTTTTCACAGTCTCTTTGTACTAATCCTTCTTTTATGCTCAAGGTGGATAATGAATTGTCTCCCAACAGTCCGTTAATTTGCCCACCTTTTTTTCTTCTCTGCAATCTGCTAGTGAAAAGGTTCTTCACACCTTGGATTGCATAGACAGCTCAGGTATTAGGATGAGACTAAAGCTATTTGCAAGTCTGATCAACTTTTTGTTCCTTTTCATTTCAGATCTCTAGGTTTAACTGTTTCCAAGCAAACCATTTCTTCCTAGATCTCTAAAGCCATTTTTTGTTACTCCTTTCATAGGAAAAGCATTTCTGCTTCTTTTAAGATTCTGATTCCTCTGGTGTTTTTTCAAAGGCTTGAATACTAATTCCATCCTTGAGGCTGCTACTTGGACCTCTGTCCATACCTTCACTAAGCATGGTAAATTGGATGTTGTTTCCTGGATGAGAGCTGGCTTTTTCCACAGCTATCCTACATGGTTTTCTTGAGGGCTCTTCTGGGCCTTCCTCCCCAGGTTTCCTCTTGAGCTTTTGTACTTTCCCTTTCATAAAGAATATTGCAGCAGTGATATGGAAGGACTTGGTACAGTTGTGTAAAATCTTACCATAACAGTAGATGTCCTTCTGTTCACTGATGCAGTATTCACACCTTCCCTCCTCCCTCTTTTCTCTACTCCTCCTCCTTTTTTTCCTTCTGGATGCACATGTTCCTCCTTTTCTCCTTGGACTGTTCTTCCTCCTGGGACTTTTCAGTTTTGAGGTCTGTACATCCTTACATCACCTTTATGCCCTATGCCATGAGCGGGGAGCTTGTTTGTGACATATGGTCTCCTTGAAAACCTAAGGCTTGGTATACTGACTGGACATTGGGCTACCCTTGGCAGGGGATCCCTTCAGTAAAGAATACTACAGCAGTGTAGAGAAGGACATCTACTGTTATGGTAAGATTTTACACAACTGTACTGTATTCATAGAACACACTGCCTTACTGGTAGTATCCACCCACCATTCCCCTTTTTGGATGTACATAGTTTGATGTTTGTCACCATGGAGTACTGGGGTCTGTTTATCAAACAAATGAAACAGTCATCGAATGGCTACTCATTGAATACTTTACATTGATTGTCCATTTCATCAAACAGTCATATCATCGTAAAGAAAATCATTGAACTGTAATAGTTGGCCAACAACAAGGAAATAGCACGTACTTTGTCTATACGTCACACTAAACGTGCTGATATTATTAATATACATTTGCTGTGATATCTTAATCGTAAAACTAAATAGTTTATTAAAATAGTATTCTGAATGTTTTGTTCAAGGCAAAGTTAATTATAGTTTTAACGTATATCAAAAATGTATATTCTTAGGTATGATTGTCCTGTATAGAAACGTAGTATATAAGAGGTGTAATCCACACCCTCCAATGTGGGGGGCTATGCCTCCCACACCCCTTCTAACTATATATACCAGCTGTGAGATCGTACTACAGTGGGAGGAAAAGGCAAATTTATAAAAGGTTTTGTTTAGTTTACGTTATGCAAAGAGCTATTGCCTTGTTGTTGGCCAGCTATTACACTTTGATGATTTTATTTATGATGATATGACTGTTCAATGAAACGGACGTTTGAAGTTTGTTCAGTAGATGTTTTGAATGTTTTGTTCGATCGGTAAATATAGACCCTTAGCACTGCTCCATGGCCTTTATTGTTTTTTGTGTGTGTGTGTGTGTGTGTGTGTGTGTGTGTGTGTGTATATGTGTGTGCGCGTGTGTGTGTGTGTGTGTGTGTGTGTTTGTTTGTTTGTTTGTGGTTTTTGGTATTGGAACAGGAGGTCCTGTTGTGGGTTTGTAAGGCAGTCCTTCTGCTGCCAGATGACTGGTCCATCACACCCACAGGCAGGCAGTGGGAGGGGCTCTGAGCTTTGGTAGACTGCCAGAGGAGGGTAGCATGGCACTACTACCGGGATGCCAGTAAGGCAGTGTGTTCTACTGTTACACATAAGTAAGATGTCCACAGCTGTACTTTGTAAATCATTAGCACACTGTGTTACCTTTTGTTTAGATAAGTGTATTAAACTCAGCAGGTCTCAGTAAAAGTACACTCCATTAAGGCACAATTACATTTTTAACATATTTCAGAAATGCCTGTGCAAGGCATTTTAGAACCTGCCTACATGGAGTACTGTATACACCTTCAGAAATCACTACAAGTTGGAGGTACTGTCCAGGGGTACCAGAGGTAAGATGGGTTGGCTCTCCTGCAGAGGATTGTGTAGCCTTCTACTTTTCACTGCCATGATAACAGTGCTTATGAATCTGCCTAAACGCTATGATTTACTTTTAAAGTGATCTTCCTCGAAAAACATAGTATAGCTGTATTTAAGGTGCCTGCCATAGCAGTAGATTTTTGAAGCGATGTCATTGTAAAAGTGTAGCTATCCTCCCTGCTTCCCCCTAAGAAAATAGTATTAAGTTTGATTGTTTTGTTAGTTTACTTCCTGTAGATATTTTATTGTAGTATTTTCTTTGGCTTTGTACAGTAACTTGCTACAGTCACAGTTCCCTAAGAGAGCCAGAAGGGGTGTGATAAACAGAAGGCTGCTCCTAACAATACTGTATGTGTGTGAGTCCCTCTCACACCAGAGTTCCCTTGAATACTGGTCTGACACCTTTGTAGGCCTTTATAGGGATATTAGCAGGTTTCATTTTGTAATGGTTCCCACAAAATCATTTTGTAAACACATTTGCTTCTTCCCCCATTAAAATGTTAATGTTTAATCTGAGAATACCTTTCTGCCTTTTTTTCTGTATGCTTTTTTTGTTCTTCCACCTGCCAGTTATCAGCCTTCCATTAGTTTCATCCCTGCATTGTCTGGTACTGACACCATGGCCACTGACTCAGGTGATAGACAGTCGGGGGGGTGGGGTTGTAATCCAGGCAGGTATGAAGGTAGCTTTACTCCAGCCACCCACAGACCATCAACTTTCACTGCAGTCAGTTCTCCAACAAGTAGCTTTCAGGCCCACAAGACAGATCCCCCTGTAGCCCTAAAGCCTATGAAATGGCTCACCTCACTCCCTGCGCTGCCACTCCTTCATTCAGTATGTGGATCAACAGTGAGGCTTTTACTTAGATAGATGGTTGGGTGTTCTTTGTGAAGCCCTAACCTCTCCCCACTGGCCAAGCAACATAAGTGCTCATCTGACAATGAGAGAGCCTACTGTTCATGCATGTTTCCAAGTACCCAGAGGAAGAGATTCCATCACTGGCTTTGGAACACTAAACCTATATCCTCAGTTTTCATGTATAGTTCCTTGACCTGCAGGCCTCTGCTTGCAAGTGGCAGGCAAACAATTGGACCTCCATTTATTTCCTGGGATGATTGAGTTGCTCACTCTCATCTTCTGCCTGGCTCCCTCAGCATCTAAGGTGCCACTAGAATTTGAGTTGTTCGGGTCATAGTTAAGTCTTTCTGTCTTTACATTGTGGAGTTGGTCTGTAATTTCATTTTTACACTTTGTTCATTTGTATCTGTCCTACATTATATTACCTTATGGTCAGAATAACCTGTTTCTGTAAAATAGCCTTTACTTGTTTCTTTGCACTGATTACAATTCCAAAAAAAAAAAAAATCTTCAAAAATACCACACTTGTGCAGCTAAATTGTTCTGTAATGATAGGTTTTTAATATGCCCATTTTAGGTTTACTCCCAGCTTTTCACAGTCATTGTTTACCTTTAAGTTAGCAAAAGTCACATTTCCATGTATTTTCAAGCTCTGCCTTTTCCTGTTGCTAGTGAAGGTATGCGTCATAGATGCTCTCAGATGCTCAAGAATATTGCAAATCAGTGCAGTAGGCTTCTTAAGCTTCAATATTCCTAGACCTTCTACAGCTGGGGTTAATACCATTAAAAAAAGAGGATCCCTAGTTTACATCTCCTTTCCCCAATTTGGATGAGGATGATGAATCCTTGGTGCTTTTCTGACATGTTGGCTCACTTATAGGTCCTGATATACTCTGTGAATATTATGAAAGACCTTTTTTAAGTTATCTTTCAGTGGATTTCTTTCTACCAAATTGATGTTCTCTAACCTGCTAGAATACAGAATGTTTACATGCCTCCATTTATTGATACTTGAAGATATTTTATAAGGTTTTTCCTTACAGCTAGATTCTCAGCCACCTACCTTAGAAAAATCCAGCATACAGTAGGTTTATAGGGTTCAGGAACAGGGCACATTGTTTTTTTAAAAATCCGGTGTCTGAGTCCTCTGCTGTAGACATGGTTTTCATCTAAAGGTTCTAAATAAAACGCCACTTGTAAGCAGTCTTCCTGGCTAAAAAGAAAACAGATCATTTGAGACATTCAGGAAGTGTATTTACATCTATGCCTGCCCTGGAGATGAGGTGTCTCATGTACCAGATCCATATGGTGCAGTACCAGTTTGAAATTATTAAACACATAGTATTTAGCTCAAGGATTATAGATGATGGTCACTGTTGAAGTGACACCCTGACCCCATGTGCAGAAATGGGAAAAAGGGCTGTGGATGGATTACAGGAGATTGTCCACTTTATATTTTCAGAAAGGATCCATTTCATCTCCTATTCATGCTACTTACTAATCCAGCTGTACTGTCACTAATAAATAACTATTTCTTACAGTTCTGCACCATTCTACTATGTTGTATATTCACACACCTATATTTCTGCTCCTCCCACTTACCCTCTCACTATGTCTCCTAACTCAACTAACATCCTTAAACACTACTTATACACCCGAAAAACTCACACCAACAACTACTGTACAATATTCAGCCCTCTCCTGTTACTCTATTTCCTGTAACCTGTACTCACTCGTTATACTTCTGCATACCAAACTAAAACTACTTCCTCTCCATAAATGTATGCAGAACCACATGTATATGTCCTATCAGTTAAAGACATCCCTCCCAACACTCACGTATTTGCTCATGCATACTAACATATTCCTATGTGGTGACATCCACCCTAACCCAGGACCTACCCCCTTGAATCCCAAACTTCCCAATTCACATAAATCACTAAATCTCAACAATGAACCTGCAAAGTATCAGAAATAAAATACCAGAATTCAATGCCTGGATGTCCCTGAATAAACCAGACCATATTGGTTGCAACTAAAACCTGGTTGAAACCCTCTATAAAAGACTCAGAATCCCCCCCCCCCCAGGGTACACCTGCCTCCGAGCTGACAGACCCCATTAAAAAGGAGGTGGTATTGCTGTAATCTTTCCCAGCACTCTCACCATCATCCCATACTCCAAGCCTATACCTCAGTTTTCTACCGCTGAAATACTTATATCACTTCTCAAACTGAACAGTTCTAAGTGTCTCTGTATCGTAGCTATATATATCCCCCCAGACAACAATATTCCACTTCTAGAAAATATTCTTGCCTGGATCTCAAACAACATAAATAATGAGACAATTATCCCAGAAGAAGTAAACATAAACTGGCTTGACTTCTTAGACCCCTCTCTATCAACCTCTTTAACTTTATGCAGCTAATTACAGACACAACTAGACCCAAATAAAATAAAGACAACGGCTCTTTTCTAGACTGGATACTAATCTGTGACCCCAACAAAATTTCAACAGCAGGAACACTTGCATGCAGTATTAGTGACCACCTCCCAGCCTATGTAATTTGTGAAACCGACTTTAAAACCTTCCCAGCAAAAATATAAACAAACTAGAACTCAAAGTAACTTCAACCCTACAACTCTCAATGAAATCCTTAGAAACATAAATTAGGGTATATTACAGGTTTTGCCACTTGACAAAGCTGCTGAGGTCTTCAACTCTACATTACTAACTACCCTAAAAAAACTAGCCCCAGTTAGACATAAGCAAGTTAAAAGTAAGCATGCCGTATGGCTTAGCAAACCTACCAGGCAAATCATGACTGCCAGGGACAAAATATGGAAGAAATGGCAAAAGCATAAAAATCCCACTGACCTGCAGCAGTTTAAACAGCTCCACAACCAAGCTAAGCACCTCATCACTGATGACAAAGAATACTATCTAAACCTTCAAAAAAGCAACAAAGAAAATCCAAAGAAATTCTAGAACTCTTTTTCGTCCGTAATCAACCTCAGCACCAAAAGTAACCCATGCCCATTCCCTGAGAAAACTAACAGTGAAATGGCTAACTTCTTTAACTCCCATTTCATTGACACAATGTCCAAACTCACTAATAGCTTCCCCCAAACTTGACCTAATACTGTCATCTAACACCACCTAACTCTCATGATACAACCTCAAACCTATCCAGCTTTTATTTCTCCCCCATTTCTATCAGGACTATAACTAAACTTCTCCTTAAAGTGAAACCTGGCTCTTGCACCCCTGACAACCTACCTCCTGAATACCTCCATATGTCAGCAAGATCCATTGTGTATCCCATTAGCATCCTTATCAATAGATCTCTCCAAGAGTCCTACGTTCCTACTATATGTTAAAAATCATATATTCTTCCACTCCATAAAGGTGACAATAATACAGATATCTCTAATTTCAGACCCATCCCGTCCCCCTCTCCAAAATTCTGGAAAGATGTATTCATTATCAACTTCTAAATGACCTACTATTAAATCAACTTCTCTCCCCAACCCAACATGGGTTTAGGCCTGACCATAGTACCACTACTGCCCTCATTTCCTTTTTGGACACAGTCAATCAAGCTAGAAACACTGGTAAATTTGCATCTCATCTCTTTCTTGACCATTAAAAAGCCTTTGGTACAGTCTCCCACCCCTTACTCTTCAGTAAACTCTCCACCCTAGTTATCTCCTCTCCAACCCTAAACTGGTTTGCTAACTACTTAACAGGTAGACAACAATCTACTAAATGGAACAACTCTTTCTCCCCATTTCTTGAATGTTCTACAGGTGTTCCCCAAGGCTCTATCTTAGGACCGCTTCTCTGCAGTATTTTTATAAATGACTTCCATACCGACCATACAGATGGAACTGTTGTACAATACACAGGTGATTTAAGCATTATTTGCTCTGCTAAATCAACAGTAGAACTCCTGCAGGTAACCCAGAATGTGTTTACCCCCACCAAAATCTGGATGGCTAAAAAATCATCTAGCTTTAAACCCAAACAAAACTAAATTGTTAGGGTTTACTCCCAAGAAAAACCCTCTCTGTTAACAAAACAGACTTCACCTTCCATTCTCAAAACAACACTACTATAGAGGTCGTCTCCCACAGTAAATTATGTGGAGTTATTTTCGATGAAAACCTGACATTTGACCTTCACATCCAAATTAACATTAAAAAAACTGTAAACTAAGAACCCTCTATCAGCATAAATACTATCTTAGCTGTTGTACTTAAGCGTACCCTTGCCCTAACCTTTCTTCTACCTTCTCTTCTCTGTGGTGCTCCCCTTCTTATTAACATCCACTCTACCCTAAAAACCAAGCTTGACTCTTGTTATAACAAGGTAGCCAAGTTTGCAACAAATGCAAAATACACTTCCCATCACTGTATTGCCCTAAAAACACCTAACTGGCTTGAACTTCCAAACCAACTAACCTATGTACAGCTACTCACAGCACACAAAATTATCTTCAAACCCTCAGACTGCCTGCCCTTTCTTCCATCCTAACCCACTATCACCCAAGTAGACCACTTAGATCTGAAAATCAACTTCTCCTGCAAGTAAACAAACCTAAACTCCCAGCCGGTGACATGCTCTACTCCTGCATTGCCAAACTTTGGAACTCTCTCCCATCAATTGTCAGAACCTCCAGTAATATATCTTCCTTTGAAAAGTCTTTGCAGCAACACCTCTCCACCCTATGGCAATGCAGATGTCTCAGTTCTCATCCATCCATAACCTGACTCTACACACCCTAAGTGTTCATACCGTAATTTATGTCTTCACTTTTTTCAAACCTTCTATCACCACTAAAAACAAAAAAGTTTATTTTTCACTTTGTCATGTACCTTTGCCTTACTATCTACATCTCCATCTCACTCTGTACTACTGTGCTGCTTATATTCTCTGAATGTCTAGAAAATACTGCCAAGCCACCATTTTTCTTTCTTATTTTGCATTTATTGTATAATACAATTACTTTATTCTTTGTATCTCTTACCCACACAAATCTGAACATACCATGTCCTTGCACACTTTTTTCTAATATTGTTTGCAACTTAAACTCCTGCAATTCTGTACATATCATGTATTTTCACACTCTTTTCAAATTTTGTATAATACTGCTTGTTTTTATTATACTGTTTGTTATCTACTAACTGTTGTGTATATTTGTGCATATTTTATGTATTGTTGTGCTAACTTACATTGTGGAGATTTTCTCCCCAGGCTTCCACTGAAAATGGGCTCTTTTGGCCTGGTGGACTTTCCCAGTAAACAAATGCCAATAAATAAATTAATTAATTTACTTTTGCTGATGCCTCATAAGGCACAGTTAATTTTTAGTGGAAACCTGTAATGGTATTCATGCCGATAGGGGGGAATTTGGTATATGTGATAGGAAAAAGAGTAATTAGAAAAGATCTGCACTTTTTCATATAGTACTGCATTTTATTTATTTTTTTTTCACTGAATATTAATTGAATTGAAAATTCTGGTCTCTGTGTCTCTACAGAGAACTTGTTAGAAATAAGCCATTGGTAGCAGTAGGGGGTATTTCATTTTATTGATATTCATTGTTTAGCTGCTAGCCTAGAGGGGTTTGTCTTGCCATATAAGTGTTACATCTTGCGTTATTTCTGCTAAAATATCTGAGCTTTGGCTGGCTAAGATTTATCTGCAGTCAACTGGACGTATAAGCGAATTTAAGTACACTTTTATCTGCACTTTTTCATATAGTACTGCATTTTATTTTATTTTTTACTGAATATTAATTGAATTGAAAATTGTAGTCTCTGTGTCTCTACAGTTAGTTACCCACCTTGCGTCCCTGTTCTTGTTTTGGTGTTAATCTTGGTGGCTTTGAAATTGGCTGCCCCTCTTGTAAATTTGTATTTGGATACTCCTTCTGAGCCCATCTCATTTGCTCACTCATCTGAGTGCAGTGAGATCATATTCTGATTTCAGGCACTCCTACTAGTCCCATCTCTTCATCTGTATCCACTGTGTACAAAGACAGCATTTGGGAAGGACAGCCCCTGTAGCCTCTTAATCCTGCTATGTTCCCGCCCTCAAAAAAAAAAAATAAATAAATATATATATATATATATATATATATATATATATATATATATATATATATATATATATATATATATGTATACACACACACACACACACACACACACACACACACACACACTTTATTCAGCTGCTCTTATTGTAACTGTCTTAGTTTGCTGTTCTGCGGGCTATCTTTTCAGTTGCTCTTACTCTGCACTTATTACTGCTTGTTAGTAGCCTTCTAATTTACTGCTTCTGCACTTGTTTTTAGTCATTTGTTAATTTAATTGCATTTATTTAAACTGTATTTGCCATAATATTGCTACACACTCAAGTGTGCTAGCCTGTACTGCATTTGAATTGAATTTACTGCTGTGTTAGCTGCTTTTCTGTAAAAAAAAAAAAAAAAAAAATTCTGAGCTTGTTTCCTGTCTTTCCTGTAACCAGTCCAGATACAGACTTGCTGTATCCAGGACTGTTGGTAAGCTTCTAAGCCCCCCAAGCCTTTCCGTGGAGGGAAGCCTTCTAGCTTATCAGTGCGATTGGTAAGCACTAGGTAGGCTATCTACGACAAGAGGAGTGGGTTTTGGCAAAGAAATTGTAGTTTATTGGCCATTTGGGCAGTTTTCCATCTCTTTCAACTTTCTGGTTTAAAAGCCTACATTTGCTTTTGTTCCCTGCCTTTCCTGTAACTAGTCTAGTCCAGGTACAGATTTGCTGTATCCTGGACTCTTTGTAAGCTTCTGAGCCCCCCAGGTCTTTCTGTGTTGGAGGGAAGCCTTATAGCTTATCAGTGGGAGTGGTAAGCACTAGGTAGCCTATCTACCATAAGAGGAGTGGTTTCTGGCCCAGAAATTGTAGTTTATTGGCCGTTTGGGTAGTTTTCCATCTCTTTCAAACTTTCTGGTTTAAAAGACTGTGTTTGCACTTGTTTTCCACCTTTCCTGTAACTAGCCTATTTCAGGTACAGCTTTGCTGTATCCAGGACTGTATGTAAGCTTCTGAGCCCCCAAGCCTTTCTGTGTTGGAGGGAAGCCTTCTAGCTTGCCAGTGAGAGTGGTAAGTAACAGGTAGCCTAAATGTCACAAAAGGAGTGGTTCCTGGCCCAGAAATTGTAGGTTATTGGCCGTTTGGGCAGTTTTTCCATCTCTTTCAACTTTCTGGTTTAAAAGCCCACGTTTACGCTTGATCCCCACCTTTCCTGTAGCTAGTCTAGTCCAGGTACAGATTTGCTGTATCCAGGACTGTTTGTAAGCTTCTGAACCCCCCAAGCCTTTCTGTGTTGGGGGGAAGCCTTCTACCTTATCATTGGGAGTGGTAAGTACCAGGTAGCCTATCTACCACAAGAGGAGTGGTTTTTGGCACAGAAATTGTAGTTTGTTGACCATTTGGGCAGTTTCTCCATCTCTTTCAACTTTCTGGTTTAAAACCCCACATCTGTGTTTGTTTCCCACCTTTCCTGTAACTAATCTAGTCCAGATACAGATTTGCTGTATCCAGGACTATTTGTAAGCTTCTGAGTAGTGCCAAAGTCTGTTCTTCAGTTTTTCCCTTAGATCTGCTACTTCTCTCCTGTTCTGTACTTTTACTAGCATGTTAGGGTAGCACTTTACCAGCCTTCTTGTAGCAGTTATTGTAGTACACAGAAGTGCTACCAGCACTAAACGTTCTACAAGGAAACAGCTCCAGCACGTATTAATACCCACCCCTCCAGGCATGTCTAAAGGTCAGTTCCCTGTGCTTTCCCCTATTAACCTGATAAACTTGGGCATCCTGAGGCAATGCAGCAACTGCCTCATGTACACTGACAACCCTCTCCTCTTACCCCCCAACACTCAGACTTGTGAGAGATGCACTTACATATCCAAATTGGAAGCCACGCACTTTCCAGCCAAGACCGGAATAGCTGGTCAAGAGGAGAAGGTCAACACTTGCACCACACCACATGGAACACATAGCGCTCCAGAACACACACCAGCATTGCCTTCACATAAAAAGACAAACCATACACCCACCTTCGCAGAGGCTCTCAATAAAAATCTAACCAAACTGCATAGACCTCCAAGGCAGAAACGCACTCGACCACCACAACACAACACTAATCAAGAGACACACAGCTCTCCTAAACAGTGCCCCACTCAACCAAAGCCCCTGAGGCAAAACAGCATGCCCAACACACTAGTCATAGGTGACTCGATAGTGAGGCACACTGATGTCCCACTCACTAGGTTGAATAAGGAGAAAGTAACAGTCAGCTGCCTGTCAGGCGCCAGGATCTGCCACATAACGCATGCACTCATGTCCCTCAACAACAGGTACAAGTATGACTCTGACATTGTACATGTGGGTGTGAATGACTTGAGACGTACCTCCCTGGACTACATGAAAAGAGACATGGAGGAGCTCTCTGATTATGTAGTCCAGGCAGATATGACCCTAGCCCTGAGCAGCTTCCTACCATCACCCAGAATGATACGGCTGTACAAGCAGATCATTATTGATTTCAACAATTGGCTAAGTTTCTGGTGTCATTTTAAGGGGATCCAGTATCTGTCTGCCTGGGATGACATGATTGACAGACCTCGATGCTTTGCCAGAGATGGCCTGCATCTGTCACTCCTGGGGTTCTAGATACTAGCCAATGCTCTTCCCACCCCTATAGTGCCTTTTTTAGGCAGTGTTCCAAAGATCAAATTACCACCGTAACAGCTACAAACAAATATAATTTTAGGGTCATGCTGCTCAATGCTAGAAGTCTAAATCTCAAAATGCAGTCATTCGAGGTACTCCTTAAAATGGATAACATCAACATTTGTGCTGTAACAGAGACCTGGTTCAAGGCTGCAGAAAGCAACCCTGCACTACCGGGCTGCAACTCATTCCACACCTTTCGGCCCCAGAACTTGGACTGAAGCTCTAAATGCGGTGGTGTTTCCATATTCATAAAGGATGTGCACACCTCCAGACTGGTAGCCCAACATAACACATCTGAGATACTTCAGGTGTAGCTAACATTGGGTAAAACAGCGATTCAGGTCGTAGCCTGCTATAGGTCCCCAACGATGACCCAAGATTCACACTCCACATTCCTAAGCACCCATGAGAATATTAGGGTCCAACCTAACACTCTCATACTGGGCGACTTCAGCTACCCCTCCATTAACTGGGAAAACTACTCATGTACCAATACACTTGCCCAGCCTTTCTGAAATTCATTAATTCCAATGCCCTGGACCAATTCGTTCTTACCCCCACTAGAGGTAGCAACATCCTTGACCTGGTCATTACTAACATGAGCGACCATTGCTCTACAATAATAGTCAGTTCCTCCCTGGTTAGATCCGATCACAAGCTAATCACCTTAGAAATCCACATCCTTCCCACCCCTCCACCCCCACCCCAACAAAGGTAACCACCATGGAAAACTTCTCCAAAGCTAACTCTGGGCTCCTAAAAACAAGAGGTGGCTAACTTCACGGCACCCATGCAAATGGAGAGTAGTTGCATGACTGCCATATCCTACACCAGTGCACTGTATGAACATGTACACAAATGCATGGATCTCACCATACCCAATAGAACTAAGATGCTCTCCTCAAAAAAAAGGAAGCCAATCTGGTGGTCCCCTGCCATAAACAAACTCTACAACAGAAGGAGGAAACTGATGCGGAATAAGGTGAAGTCACAATACTGGAAAAACTCCCTTATCAGCCTCAGCAAAAGGTTGAGATCCCTCATCAAATCCTCTAAAGCTAGCTATGAAAACAGAATTGCAGAAGATAGTAAAGACAACCACAAGGCCTTCTATATTTATGTAAAGAGTCTCCATGGCAGTACCCAGATTTGCTCTGAACTACTGCACAATGGTATCTCCTATACCGAGCCAACAGGTATTGCAAATGTAATGGCGAACAGATTTGTTGCTAACTTTACCCCTCTCCCCCCCAAAGGACCAATCACAATATCAGTAGATTGCCAGGCACCCAGTATTACTGCTGCACAGGTTAAACCAGCACTGTTCAAGGCCAAGAATACAGCTTCTTTGGGACCTGACAGTATCCCTGGCTGTGTTCTACATGAACTACAGAGTGAACTGGCACCTCACCTGTGTGCCCTGTTCAATCACAGCCTCACCTCAGTTTTTATCCCTACCGAATGGCGCACTGCTACAGTCATCCCTCTCCACAAAAGAGGAGCGACTGCATACCACGGGAACTATCGCCCCATTAGCCTGACGAGTCTGATATGCAAAGCTATGGAACGCAGCATCATGGACCTAATAAACAAGGATAATAGGGAATCTCCAAACTCTGGATCCTACACAGTTTGGTTTTGTGAAGGGTAGATCATGCCTGCTCAACTTGGTTGACTTCTTTGAGTCAGTCACCAGAGCTGTGGATGAAGGTATATATGGACTTAACAGCGCAGCATACTAATATTCCTCTTACGTTAGGCTGTTATAAATAGATGGGAGCTTATAGCTAACTTCTAATTATACTTTATTTAAAATGTGTGAAAAGATGCACAACTAAACTTCACTATTTTTTCAATCAGTCGTATAGACGACTTGACATAATTCCGTATTGGTGGAAAATGGATGTAGAGAGTTTTAAGCACTACACACTATAGGTTGAGATAGCTTGTGAAGATGATTGGTTCTGGTGGCTATGATGCTAAAAGTCCAGCC
Organism: Protopterus annectens; assembly: GCF_019279795.1. Classification (NCBI taxonomy): domain Eukaryota; kingdom Metazoa; phylum Chordata; order Ceratodontiformes; family Protopteridae; genus Protopterus; species Protopterus annectens. Next base: position 672,499,474 of record NC_056727.1, on the reverse strand, counting down.
ATTCTATTTGCTGAGTATTGAGTAATCTCAATCAGGTCTGCCATGGAGGTGTGTTAGCATCAGATCTGCTTTATTGGCAGAACAGTTATGTGTACTGATTGGTTGCCTTGGTGAATAGGTTAACTCTATTGGATACCTAAATTCGCTTTCACTATGGACATTTAGTAAAGCTACCATATGTTATCTCGTCTATTTTCCAAGTCTGGATTGGCAAGATGTTATAATAAGTAGGTCCTAATATGAATTAACCATTTATACGAATGAAAATATCTCATATCCAAATATTTGCTACTATCTGACTACCGACGATCAGCGATCGGCCTTCTGAATGCTGCTGTTTTTGGATTGGATGTGATAGATATACAGTTCATCTTTCTGGTGTGCGCCATTAAGCTTTGATATGCAACCAAATAAATAATTAAAGTTGCGTGTCAATTAAAGAAAAATATAACATCATGCAATGGCCAGTATAAAGACATTCAAAGTTCATCCTATAGATTAGAATGACTTCTGAAGATTATTTGAACCTGTTATTGTGACTTATGAAATTTTACGATCTTGATTCACTGCGTTGGAAGTATAATTCACCAATGAGGTGTGTCAGTATTTGGACTGTTTGATTGGCTGACTGCATATTTGATTAAGATGACCTATAGTGAAGAGCTATTGGATATTGTGATGGAAACATGCACCTGATTGGTCAGACTTCCAACTCGTTTTTATACTTAAATAGAACTAAAGTCCCAGTTTTTTTTAACGATCTGATGAAGGTTATCTGAAAGCGCTTATCGTTTGATATGAAAAAAGGGACTTTTATCTGTGGTTTTTAACTCTGGAAGAATAAAGCTGTTTTTAGGGAGTATTTCTGGGGATTAGCGTTGTTGTGTCTCAGCGCATACCTTTTTGGATACGAAATTAGCCTCTTAGCCCTGGTTTTTGCCTGCCGTGGATTTTTTTTTTTTTTTTTTTTTTTTTTGTGGATGAAGGTAAGGTGGTTCATACAGCCTACCTTGATTTGGCCAAGGCCTTTGATACCATTCCACACTCAGGAATCATAGAAAAACTTACTAAGCAAGGCATCAACCCCTATATCACTAGGTGGGTTGCAAACTTGCTCACAGATAGAGCCCACAGTGTGAAAGTAGCTGACTCCAAATCAGACTGCCAACCAGTCACGAGAGGAGTCCCACAGGGTTCAATCCTGGGTACTCTCCTGTTTGGTATCTATTTCTCTGAAGTCCAGGCCAACATGAAGGGACTCTGGCTGACAAAGTTTGCAGATGATTGCAAGTTGGGCGCTATTATTAACTCTAAAAGTGATTCTGACATCTTACAGAAAGGCCCCAATGAGACCTACGACTGGTGTCAGAACCATGGCCTTAAACTCAATGCCAAAAAATGTGTCTTCATCCCCTTTGGGAAAGGCCCAGTTCCCTTGAATTACCACATTGATGGTAGTCCACTGAACACAGAAGGCATTATAAAAGATCTGGGAACACAGGTTGACCGCAACCTCTCTTTTGACCACCACATTGCCAATGTGGTCAGAATGTCCTTCTATTGGCACATCTCATTACTAAGGGTTTTGCATCCAGGAAGAAAGAGGTCATTGTCTCCCTCTACTCTTCCCTCATTAGGCCAATCATCGGGTACAATGCCCCATTTGGCATGTACCACACTAGACACCTGCAACAACTGGAGATGCCGCAAAAGTACGTCACAATGAGGATCCTAGGCCTTAAACACTTGTCCTATATGGACAGACTCAAAAAACTCCCAACTGTTCTCTGTCTCATATCGCCTATTTAGAGGCGATCTCTGCTTGACTTACAAAGCCATGTCTGACCCAGCTCTGATAGAAATGCTACATCTAAAGAAATCCCAATCCCTCCGCACCACATGCTCCAGAGACCTCAACCTCATTACCACAATCAACAGAACATGCTGGTGGGACAGGTTCATAACCCAGGGACTGCCCCTGCTATGGAATAGACTTCCCATACATGTCAAGCAGAGCACCTCACTCATCCTCTTCAAGAGAAATCTTGATGAGTGGATGGGAAATAGAAAATCCAGCCCGGGGATCACTCCAGTGGCTCTACTCGACAGAGGCACTAGAAACTAAGGTTGGGTGGCATGATGCCAGGGTAATCCTATGGGCTAGGCTTGTAAAGGCTCCAGGGCCATTAGTCTAGTACACACCTATGAACCTGTGTGGGATAGCTTGAGTGATATGTATTTATCATTTTGATAAAATACATCCATTTAATGTATGGTATGAGTATTACTTTAATAGTGTGATATAAAGCCAAGTCATGGACATGTGGTTAAGTGGGTGGCATAAAGTTTTTAATGTTTGACTTCATATAGTAGTCCAAAGGAGAAATATATACTAAAGGGAGATGTATAATGTTTAACAACACCAAGTCAGGAAGACAGTGATGCCTAAATGTGGGCTGTGAATTTTTTTTTGAAAGCTGTGTATATATCTTGTATTGTAATGTTAAAAGGTCAATAAAGGAGATTTCTAAAACAAGCCAAAAAAAGGAACAAAAAAGAAAGACAGGAGGAGAGAGAGAGAGAGGCATGTTATACAATTTTATCTTGGCTTAAGCTAGGGAAGAGATATAGTCTGGGATTCAGAAAGAGCTACCACCAGCGGTAAGCCCTAACATGGATGGAAAACCATTGGTGGTAGCCCCTTCCGATTTCAGAGACAGGCCCACTGTACTGATACATGGTAGAACCACCACTGTGAACCATCTCCACAGCTGTGGTAAAAGCTAATGAGGCATTCCAGGGTGGCAGCGTTTGGTTATTAGCCATGTGCTCACCCCTGGAAATGCCTGCAGTAATGAATTTATGTCCCCGTGTTAATCAGTGAATTGCTCAGATACCTAAATAAGCACAGCCAGCCATGTTGATGAACAATACCAAAGTGCCACATTCATCGTCACTTTTAATTTGAGAGATCTCATTACAGGCAAGTGTCAGACAGTTGAGCAGAGAGGGTAGTGATGGGTGTATGTGTGTGTGTGTGTGTGTGTGTGTGTGTGTGTGTGTGTGTGTCTGCCTGCCTGCCTGCCTGGGTGGTGCAGTAGGGGAGTTAGAGGATAGATAGAATGTGTGTGATTGTGAATGTTGGCAAGTGAGTCTGTGTGTGTGTCCTGTGTACAGTGGGTGTCTGTGTGTGGTGACTGCCATATCACTCAACATTCTCTCGGTTAATGAGCAAAGCCTGTAATACTGGAAGGGGGAGAGGGGGGACACTACACACGAATAAAACTTTTTAGATATTATTCTGGGTTACATAAAAAGTTAATAGAACAACAAGTACTGCATCACAATACATGTTCTGAACAGTAGGAAGTGTGAAACTGTAATGCGTGGCATTATTGATACACAGTAATCATCACTGATTTATGAGGTGTGGGGCAATTATAACAGGCAAAATCAATTGAAAGGTGGGGGGAGTGTGCATGTGTGCTTTTTTGAATATGAGCATGCATGTATGTGGGGAGAATAGGTGCCTGTGCCAGCATGTTGCTTAGGACACCATTGGTGATTTCTGCAGTAAAATGCTAATTAGCACTAGTGATAACACCAAGCCATTCAGAAACGCACAAATTAGCTGAGTACCTTTGGGGATCCCTTGAGTTTTTGAGGTGAAAATAAAAAAATAAGATGGAAAATAAAAATATGATGGCTAAGACATTGTTTATGTTTGAATCTGAACTCTAATAAAGGAAAAGAATATTCTTTTTCTTTTGGCTGCTCCCATTAGGATTATCACAGTGGAGCATCTGTTTCCATTTCTTCCTGTCCTCTGCATTTAAATCTGTCACACCAACCACCTGCATGTCCTTTCTCACCACGTCCATAAACCTTATCTTAGACCTTCCTCTTTTCCCTCTTACCTGGCAGCTCCATCCTTAGCATCCTTTTCCCAATATACCCAGCATCTCTCCTCAACACATGTCCAAACCAGTGCAGTCTCGCCTCTCTGGCTTTGGGCATCTGGTGTAAAATTTTTTCCAGATCTAATTTGTAGACAGCAATAAAGAATAAAAAAGGATTTAGTGAAATTTCAAGATCATCATGAATAGTAAAACATTAACACGTTAAGTGATACTGAAAATATATAGGTGGGGTTTTTGGACCATATGGCTTTCTTTGTTGTTTTGTTAGGGGAATGTGGAATAAAAAAGAAGGCTTTTGAAATTAAATATAAATATATTGTATAGTAAAGAATGTAAAGCATGGATGTTACAGTTGTTGAAGTTAATATAGGGATTCAGTATGTTATGATTGTTGGAATAGGTTGTAGACAGTGAATGGTTAAAGTTAACCTGAAAGGTGATTTTAAAGGAGATAAAGAGAAAAAAATCAAAAATAGGAAACCATGAGGATTAAATGTTATGGAGCTTTAGGAAAAATTGGCTATGGAGGAATTAAAGGAGAAGGAAAGGAGTTTATTTCAGAAAAGAGAAAGAAGGTTAAATGTTTTATTATATATGACAGAGGTATATCTCTATTTGAAAAAAGTAGAAATTAATATTTTATTTGTTTGAAAGGATGAAGGGCGAGGAACAATTTATGGAAGAGTTAACGACAGAATCAGAAACCTGAAAAGCACAAGGGCGAGGAACAATTTATGGAAGAGTTAACGACAGAATCAGAAGCCTGAAAAGCACAAAGAAAATAGTTTATGCAAAAATATTTAGCACAGAATTTTGAGAAAGTAAAAGAGGAGGTACTGAGATAATTAGTTAATAGGGATAAGGTTGGAACAGAAAATTACATATTGTAAAAACAAGGTTGCTGTTAATAAATCGTGAAATATAGCATAGTGTGTTACATTCCTGAATTCAGCCTAATAGTTTTGTTCTTACACGACTGCTTTTTACAGTTTGATAGTTTGTTATCAGCTGTGTGAATGAATGTGCAGAAACAATTTTAGAATACTGTACCTGTCAGTCAGTTAACCAGTGCAACTTTTTTTTATCTAAATATATATTTTTGAATTCATAGGATATTATTTAAGGACAAGGGTCGGAACTGGGAAGAAGTAGAGAAGAAACTGCAACCAGAAATTGAAGTCCCTATTGTGAAGACGTCAAGCATGGTAAGGAAAACTGTGCCATTTAATTTTATATCTTTGGAAATTAAATTTAAAATGAATTGTGTTTGTGCTGTTTAGCTGTATGTTTGTTGCCCTTTTGCTTACATGTGCAGACAAGATTGTATTCTTTTTTTGAGGATATTTCCAGCTTTCGTATTTTTGCATTGCATGATGCGCATTAATAACAAATCAAGTTGATGTCTTGCAGTCTTGGTTATCTACCTGTGTTTTAGCCTGTTGTAATTGGAGGCCTGGGAAGAAAACTTCTGAAGAAGTAGTAATAGAATTAATTGCCCCAGTTTTGTAGAGGGATAAATCCCTGACTACAGTGCAGGTGACTTATGTTAGTGAGTTGCTGACACAGGAGCTGGGTGGGAATAAGGGAGGGATTGAGTTCCTTTCGCTAGCTTGCCCATTTGGTGGGGGGATACCTTTGCTGATATTTACAGGAGTTTCAGTGAATCACTGATCATCAGAACATAGCAGAACTGCACTGCAGAGTAGTAAGCTGATTAGCCAAAAGCTGTATGGGTAGCATGCATGTGCACTCAAGCAGCAATTGAGGTGTCTCAGAAAGCTGAAGATGTGAGAGGTTAAGGCTGTTCATCAGAAATCCTGATGTCTTTTGTATGATCATTGTTGCAGTATTGCTACTATATGTTAAGTATCCTACCAGGGATACCATAAGGTTGGCTAGAATACCAAAGCTTGCATGCCTTCCTGTCACTCTGTCTGCCTCATGACCCAGGCACAAAAGATCATGCTGATACATAAAGAATTTACAAGCCCAAAGTTCCTCAGAACATTCTTGCTTCCTGCCCAAACAGTGAGCCTACATTTTTGCTTTGCTGTGTCAGACATTTGGTCTGTGCCAGTTTGTATTGCTAGTGGGCAGATAATTGCTACCAGTGGGGACCTTTCCTGTTTTTCTTCAACTAAAGTATTATTTCATGTCAGTTAAGAAAGGCAAATGTGACAGCAAGAGGTTGATAACATATAAAGATGGACATTCCAAGTGTTTATTCTGTTTAGGTAATTACTAAAACTTTATGGCATTTTCAGTTTGTAAATCATTTGTTCCTAAAACTATCTGGTGGCAGACTGGCAGTTATCTAGAAAATCAGAGACTAGAGGAGCTTGTCTGAAGTAGGATGACTCCCGAATCTTCCTTGTCCTTCTGCAGCTATGTTAGAAGCTTAAGAAGTTGAAGCCTGTGGAAGTTTCCTGTGTCCAGTCAGAACCAGGCGTCTCTGCTGTAGCACTTGATAAGCCCTCATAGTGTCTTGTTTTGGAAGCTCCTTCTGTCAGAGGACAACAAGGTGCATCACTTCGGCGTGTCCATCCCAACCAGCCAGATGGCCAGCAAGGTCACAAAGGAAGAACCATGGCTGGTCATTTCTGGGGGACCTAAGGATGTACCATAGATCCTCATCAGAGTGGAAGTCCCCAATTTGCTAATAGAAATTTAAGCTGGATAACTTTACAGTCTCAGGACCTATGGTGCTCCCAACTGTTGTATATATAGGATGCCTTAGCAGAGCCAGTCATCTTCCTAGAGAAATATAGACTTCAGTACTCAGTCCAAAAATTTTTGATGGATCAGCATTCTTGTCAAGGCTATTTGAGAGTACATAATTTTCTCAGTGATATATATGGTTAACAGGACTATGCAAGTGACAAGGAGTAGTGTGGCTGGGTTGATTATTATTCTCCATTTGAGTGTATTTAGCTGGCCAATGAGGTGGGTGGATTCTTATTCTCAATTTGAATGTCTTTAACTGTCCAGAGAGGTAGGCAATTTCTTAGCCTTCTGGCTGTACTTCACTTACAAACTTGTCATGAAGGCAGTCTTAACAGCTATGTGTAGACCCGGTCTGCTTTTTGGTGCTCAGACATTTGAAGATGAGCACTTAAGAGTATACCATCCAAGTGGCAATCATATGCTTTTATGCTATTAAGCCTTGTAAATGTAAACTGTTGCTACCTGAATGGATCTACTGTAGTTGCTTATCTTCAAAATGAAGGAAAACCACCTAGTTGGGGTAAAGTGCCCGATTCCTGGGGTAGTGCTTTTGTCATGAGTTGGTCCTTTTCCAGGGAATCTCCCAGGAAGAAAAGCAGAAACTTAAAATGTTTCTTGTACTGCATCTTTAACTATGGACAGGGAAGATGGGTTGGGATTTGGTAAGGGATTGCTCTCTGCTTTTAATGTTAAACCATGTTTACTCACCACTAGCTTCTAATAAGAAAAGAAAAAAAGATTTTCCTCATACTCTGACAGTGATTCCTTGTCAGATGAATAGGGAGGAGAGAGTGAATGTGATTCTTCAGTTAATTCTTCTCAAGCTGAAAATTCTGATTTTAAGGAAAGTGTTTCTTTAGGTTTTCCTTCAGAGGCATTATTTTTTTCTGCAACAGCTAATACAATGAAAGATTTATTTCACTGAAAACGGGATGAAATCCCTATCTCCCAGCAGAAGTAGTATGATTTTTTGTAAATGGATTTTCCACAGTCTGCAGCTTTTTCTTTCTGTGCTATCTAGGATGTTTTCTTAACAGCTTGCAGTATGCCTGACAGTCAGCCTTCTGTCCCAGAAACGTTTTGTATGTTATATAAAGTACCTCAAAAATATAAATTCCTATTTTTCTAATGTTCGGCGTTTTCATTTTCACCTATTACGTATTTCGCTCTTTTTGTACATTGTCATTTGTGCCGATGTAGATGTATTCACTATTTACAACTTTCGTGTTTATAATATAGACCCGATTATACATACCATGAAAAAATTTAGGTTGGGAGGGTGGCCTAATGGTTAAGGTGTTTACCTTACAAGCACAAGGTATAGGGTTTGAGTCTCACAAGGGATAATTGGCTAGGCTTAAAATGGCTCGCAAGGGCAGTTAGCCTAGTATTAATCTATGAACCTACAGAATCTATGAACCTATGAACAATACAGATCCTGCAGGGATATCTTTATCTAAGCCTTCTATTGCTAAACATACTGTGAATGCTAATCTCATTCCCTCTGGAAAGGGTGGGAAAGCTTTTGATAGATTTGGGAACATAGTTTATTCTTTTGCTACCTTAACTTTCAGAATTTTGAATTGCCAGACTCACATTTTAATTTTTTTACTGCCCTGTTTTGAAAACATGAACCTCTTCAACTGTGCCTGCTACTGAGGTAACCAGTCACTCTTTGAAGTGTTCTTATGATTCTGCTGATGCTGCAAGCTGCAGCAGTGATGATGATAAATGTCATATAAATAAATAATTGGTAACCCAGAGGGTAATAGAACTTGTGCCCTCAAATCAGATGGGCAGAGGCTTCTATTCAGTGATTTGTCAGGTACCAAAGAAACGGGGAACTTTGAGACCAGTCCCAGATCTCTCCATTCTAATCTGTTTATCAAGATTTCAAAATGCTATCCATTCAGTCCCTGTTACCACTTCTTCTGATATCTGCGTAGTAACATTGGGCCCAAAAAATGCTTACCACCACCTTCTGTTTTGCAAGGAATTCAGGCATTTAAGATTTTCTGTCTGGCTGACATTATTAGTTCTCTGTCTTACCCTTTGGTCTGTTTACTGCCCCACTGCCAAAGTGCTTGACTCCAGTGATTGCTTACTGCGGGCTTCAGGGCACTTGCAGACACTTTTTCCAGAGGTCAGGATTCCCTGACATGAGCCATGAAACTCTTACTCAGTCTGGGGTTTCAACTGAACTTGCAGAAATCATCTCTCTTCTATTTCCACTCTTTGGTTTTACAGGGATTGCCTTCTAGACTAATTGCTGGGAAGAGTTTTTCTTTTGCTGGACAAAATAGAATAGTGCAAGGAAATGCTCCTGGATGTTCTGCTAGGAGATTTATCAGGATTCTGGGTTTCATGGCTTCTGTGATTCTTATGATTCCCTTAACCAGACTTCTCATTACAACGGTTCAGTGGTGCCTCAGATCAGTCAGGACTCATCATCAAACATCCCTTTTCTTTTCAGATTCCTGTTCTGAGATTTGTAAAGAGGGAGTTAGTTTGGTGTGTGGACTATTTTATCTCTTGGCTCAGGTCTGCCCTACTCTCATCAGCCTCCCTCTCAGTCTGTCAGAACAGATGCTGCAGACTTTGCTTGGGAGAAGTTTCAAAAGGGTCAAGTGCAAAGTCTGCAAACAAATAAAAGGGTACCTGATCTTATCCCCTTTACAGACTTGCTTTGATTGCCTGGGCGGTAGCAGTTCGCATCAGTCTAACTCTTCAGGCTTCATACATTTTGTCACAGCAAAATTGTGTAGCAAACAAGCTGAGCAGGACCAAGACAGGCTGTCACAAATGAAAATTACACCAAAGTAGGAGTTTTTCAGGAATTGATCCAACTGTGGGGAAGGCAAATAGATTTGTTTGCTCCCCTTTAAAACTGACAGCTAAAAGAAATTATGTGATTCCTTGCAAACAGGTCTGGATGACAGGCACCTTCTCATTCCCATGGATAGGAGTGTTCCTGTATTGATACCCATTGGTTCTTCTAAAGGTCCAGAAGGACTCTGCAAAGACTGTGACTCCCTTTTTGACCAAGGCAGCGGACCAATTACATTTGTCTACAGAATTATAATGACACAAGATTATACGGGTCTATATTATAAACACAAAAGCTCAATACATCTACATCGACACATAAAGGTCGATGTACAAAAAGAGCGAAATATGTAATCGGCGAAAATGAAAATGCCGAACGTATTTGCTTGGCCAGCAGGGTGATCATGGGGATGAGGAAATATATCCTTTTACCCACTGTAGTGCAGTCTCAGAGTTGGTATATTTAAGTAGGGGGCTTGCCCCCTGCAAAAGTGTGTTAATTTAATTTTATTTAGTTCGTTTGAGCTTACCTGCATGCGCTGTTGGTTGCCGAAACACGTTCGGCGTTTTCATTTTCACCTATTACGTATTTCGCTCTTTTTGTACATTGTCATTTGTGTCGATGTAGATGTATTCACTATTTACAACTTTCGTGTTTATAATATAGACCCGATTATACATACCATGAAAAAATTTCAGATAAATGTACTTGCAAGTAGTCCAGGGAGCAAGCAGTGCACCAGTTTTAGTATATTTTAAGGAGGTGATGAAGAGGTAGAGAGAAGAAGAGTAGAAAAAAGGGTGAATTATTTGGTGGAGAGGAAAACTCTATAGGAAGCTAATGTATGAGAAATTCTTGTAGCAGATCCTTATACAGATATAAAGCAAAAATAGAGCCAATTTTGTATTTTCCGTTCTTCTCAACTGAATGTTTTATCAGATCTATGCAGATCCAACATCGGCAGATCTAGACTTTTGGATCTGAAGCTCAGGCTTCTCCCTGTACCCATAATCTCAGAGTCAGTAGGCTTCATACCTAGTGCTTAGTATTTTTCCTTTTCCTTCTTCAAGGGTTTTTGTAATTCTTCAGCCTTCTCCCCCTAAAAAATTATCTTGGTGTATTTTTTCCTGCTGATCTTCAGAGTTTATGGTTGGAACTCTAGGACTGAATGTTACTTGTTGTTGGTTGGCCTTACCTAGTCTTTTTGTAGTAATTAAGTGTTACTGTTGCTTTTGTGATCTTTGCTGTTTGTGTATACTTTGTTTCAAGATGTCTGACAAGGCGTTTGGCTTTAAAAGGTGCATTTTTTGTGGCCTTAAGCTTCCTCCACAGGGCACACATGCTGCTGTATGGGGGTCTTGCATCTTGGTAAGTATTGCTGTGCAAACTCCATTTTCGGGACCAGAGCTGTGTCAGACTGATGGTTGAATATGGCCTTGAAGGTGCTTCTCCCTGCCTGTGAAGGGGAAGGTGACCCATCAAAATCTATTTAATCTCCCTTGAGCAAGAAATTCATAGACTGAATTGAGGGAGAAAGGTGAAAGAGAAGGACAAGGATAAGGAGGTATCTCGGGAGAAAGTCTCTGGAAAGAGGTCCCCTGACCTGTTCCTGTAAATTTGAGTGTTTCCCAAGGGTTGCTTGTAACAAAGCTGAAAGACTGTGTCTCTTTGAGTCTGACAGTATCTCTAATTTGATCCAATCTTACAGCATCAGATTTCAATTGGTCCTGGAGCCAGTACTGGGATCGACTAAAGATTTTCTGATCCTTCCCTTCTGCATGGAACTTCAGATCTTAGCATCTTGACTCTGGTGTCTGCTTTGGAGACAATCCAGATTAGTTCACAGAACATGTCCTTGGCTAGTTCTTTGGATCCCTTAGGGCTTGCCCTGGGACCAGTCTCCACTTAGGCCTTTGAGTGGGTCTTCTGTAAGTCTAGAAAGCAGGCATGCCTCTCACACTTGGAGCTATCCCTCCCTCTTGCTGATTTCTTCAGGTCGTCTACCTCCTCCTCCTCCTGCCACTTAGAGACAACCAGCCCCTAGAAGTCTCAAGACAGCCCATGATGTGCACTCCCTGTTTCCGAGTCATCCCTGAAACCTCCCACCACAGAAGTACAGCAGAAGCATGTGTGAAAAAGTATACCCACTTCGACGAAGGGGTGGGTTCCCCCTAGATCCTCCCCAGAAGATATTTCCTTTGGTGAGATTTAAGACTATTAAGACAGAAGAGAGGATGATCCAGTGACACCCCCTCCCAAGAGGAATCGTTATTCATCGAAGCCTTCTGGGTTGGCCTGTTAACTTCCTGGGTAATTCCTCCTGCTGAAGAACTTCTGGATTTAATTTTGAGGCAGACTTCGAAGGAACTAGATGTGTAAGAACCAATCCCCCATATACCTGATAAAAATCTTAGTCTCTTCTCAGGGAAGACCTTTCTGGAGCAAGGGTCCACAATAGTTTCATGGTGTAGCAGCAACCAGCAAGAAAGAGCTTGCTGAAGAGATCCACACTATTCATCACCCCAACAGGGAGGCCAGGGAGTTAGACAGATTAGGAAAGGAAGTTTACACTTCAACAACCTTTGCAAAAACTAGACTAAACTATTTAACTCTTCTAACATGATTTCAGAGTGACTTGACCAAAGAGTTTTCCAAGTCTCTGTAAGGGTCCTTACCTATGGAAGCCGGTAAAACAGCAGATATACAGCTGGCTACCATCCAGTCCCTCTCAAACATTGCCATGCTTCTTATTTTCAGTGCAGCTGATGGCAAGTCCAGAGCAGTGGGCACTGACATTGCCATCCTCTGGTATGCTTGATGAGTTTCTGAGTTTTCGTGGAGCACTTTAAGATGTCCTTTATCAATGCTTCCAATGATGGCTCTACTCTCTTTGGACCCATATGGGAGTAAAGCTTGAGCAAGAAATCCCTGGCGTGAAGTAACAGACTCCTGGTGGAAGCAGTTATGAGACAGTTGATCTGAAAGTGAGCTAGATAGCAAGACTTTATTTACCATTGGAATCTGCTTCCGTATTCCCAAAGGACTCTCTCTTGCAACCAAAGAGGGGACAAGAAAGCTTTGGTTTGATAAATCTCAAGGGTTTGCACCCAATACTTCCGGTGACAAGCCCCTTTCATGGCAGAGGTGGTCCATTTTTGGAGCCCCTTCTCTGACAAACCATTTCAATGCTCCTGAAGTTGCCCAACTGCTACACTCTGGAGGCATTTGAGGGGGGGGGTTCTTATCTCTGCATCCCTTAGCATGGACACCATCACACAAGATACTTGGGTGCAGAGAATCATAAACAGAGGCTACACAATTTCATTTCTTTCTGCTCCACCCCAATGTAAAAAGACTCTGTTCCATCCCAGTGTAAAAAGACTTCCAAATGTTCCACCCATGCAAAGGGAGGCTGCAGCACAAGAGATAAAAAAGCTGCTAGACAAGTGAGTCATCTGGCAGATCCCACCAGACCAGTAAGGATCTGGAGCCTACTCAAACTTATTTTTCGTACCAAAGAAGAATGGGGACCACAGACTCATTTTGGTTCTCAGCCATTGAAGCCAGTATATAAAGCAGACAAAGTTCTGGATGGTCACTGTTCAGTCCATCCTATTGCTATTAAGGAAGGACAGCTGGATGTGCTTGATAGACCTTCAGGATGTGTACTATCATATCAAGATAGCGAGATAGTCCAGAAGGTTCCTCCACTTTTGGCTGGGAGCCAGTCATTTCCAGATCAGAGCCCTGGCCTTTGGTCTTACCACAGCCCCTGGGTGTTCACCAAGTGCATGACAGTGGTTGCAGCTCTCCTTAGACTGCAGGGGTTCTGCGAGTTCCCATACCTGGATGACTGCCTCATAACTGATTCATCCAGGAATCTTTTACTTCAGGCCAGGGATTCCTTGCTTCAGCTTTGCTCCCATCTATGAATCATGATCCTTATGGAAAAATCAAAGTTGGTCCGTCTCCAAACAATAGAATTCACTGGAGTCCATTTGGATATGACAGTTCAGATAGCCAGAATTCCAGAGTTGAAAATTCTCACCCTTCTCACTAGCATCAACAGTCCTCTCTCATCAGAAGTCCCCCGCCGCATGCATATTACGTCTGTGGGGATCTGTAACAGCTTCTTTCACCCTGGTTCCTCAGGCCACATTTTACATGAGGGTGTTGCAGTGGACCATCACAGTTCAGTGGTCAGTGTTTTACCAGCCAATGCAATTTCCCATTTGTCTCACCAGCATGTTCAGGCAACATGTTCAGTGGTGGTTGGACCACCCTATTAGTCTTCCAAGGTCAGCCTTTTATTTTATGCCCCCTCAGGCCACAGTGATTAAGGGCATTTCCCAGCTAGGGTGGAGTGGCATTTTATGGGAAAGACAGTCAAAGGCACATGTTTTGCTTCAGAGACCAGTCTTCACAGTAATGTCCTGCAGGTATGCTTTTTAGGACTCCCACCCCAGGAGTGTGATTCTGATCCAGATGGACAACATAATGGTGGTGTGGTACATGAATAAACAAGGGGGACTGCATTCTAGTCAGTTGTGTCAAGAAGCCAGGGTTTGGCAGTGGGCAGTGTCTTCCCATCTCTTTCAGGTGGCACTGCATATCCTAGGGAAATCCATTGTTTTAGCAGACAAGCTGAGTGGGCCCACCTTCTTCCTCACAAGTAGTCCATCAATCAAGCTGTGATTCAGTGATTCAGCCACTGGGACCAGCAATACTGTGGCTTATTTGCCACCCCTCCAACACCAAGTGCAGCAACAACTTTGCCTTCATCCTTCAGGAGGGGAAGTTCCCAACCAATACTTTGGTCCTCACTTGCCTTCTGTATACTGAGCCTCCTTACTCCCCTCATACAAAGTTTCTGCAGAAAGCAATGTGGGTGCAAGGCAAGAGTGATCTTCATTGCCTCCTTTTGTCCTCAACACGTATGGTTTCGCTGTCATTGGCCTCACCTGACGCATCTGCCTTCAGTGTTCGATCCCATTCCATACTTCATCTCTCACCCATCTGGCAAGTCTTACTTGGACATAACAACCCTAAAATTAACCGCATGGTTTCTCCATTTCCCATGATGACCAGGCAGTCCATGCTGTCATCTCAGGTGTTTCATATCCTAAAATCCTCTCAGAAACCCTCTATAAGGAAAGTTTACAAAAGCAAATGGAAGGGATATATGGGTATCTAGTAGGGAATATAGATCCTTTTTCTGCTCCTTCTTTGAAACAGTTACCAAAGCCATAGATGAGGGCAAGGTAGTCCACACAGCCTACCTGGACCTCGCAAAAGCCTTCGACACAATACCCCACTCGGGCATCATAAATAAGCTTACCAGCTTAAATATCAACCCCTATATCACAAGATGGGTTGCAAACTGGCTCAGAGATAGAACCCACATGGTCAGAATCGCAGGTGCCATGTCCAAATCCAAACCAGTTACAAGTGGCGTCCCACAGGGCTCAGTTCTGGGACCTCTCTTGTTCGGTATATACTTCTCTGAGGTTCAGGCTAACATGGGGGGATTATGGCTGACAAAGTTTGCAGATGACTGCAAACTGGGGGCCATAATCGAATCTCCAGCTGACACAAGCATCCTCCAAAAGTGTCTCACAGAGATGGATGCTTGGTGCCAAAACCACGGCCTCAAGTTAAATGCTAAAAAGTGCATAGTCATCCCCTTTGGGAAAAACAAGGTGCCCACAAATTACCACATAGGTGGTAATCCATTAAGTACGGAAGAAGTAATTGGAGATTTGGGGACCAACGTAGATTGTAATCTCTCCTTAGATAATCACGTTGCCAAAGTGGTTAGAAAGACCTTCTATATAGCCCACCTTATCACAAAAGGGTTCGCATCTAGATCAAGAGAGGTCATTGTGCCCCTCTACTCGTCACTCATCAGGCCCATAATTGAATACAATGCCCCTTTTGGGATGTACCTTACCCAACACCTGCAGCAACTGGAAAGACCCCAAAAGTACCTCACCAAGAGGATCATGGGCTACAAACAAATGTCCTATGCAGCTCAACTAAAGAAACTTCAGCTCTACTCAGTTGCTTACCGCCTACTCAGAGGCGATCTATGCCTGATGTACAAAGCCATGTCAAACCCAGAATTAATGGACATGCCCCACCTCAAAAAATCCAAGTTCCTTAGAACTACACGCTCCAGGGACCTAAACCTCAGCACAAAAATAAATAGGACATGCTGGAGGGACAGATTCATTTCCCAGAGGCTCCCCTCACTCTGGAATAGAATCCCAATTCATGTTAGACATAGGCCCTCGCTGACCCTCTTCAAGTGAAATTTGGACGCGTGGATGGGAAATCGCAAATTCACCCCTGGGATCTCTCCTGTGTCCCTGCTAGACAGAGGCACAGTAAACTAATCTTAAAAGGGTACCTTCTGTGACCTACTTTACAGAGGCACAGTAGGCTAATCTAATAGGGAGACGGAAGCCAACTACACTCTGGCTAGGCTTATAAATGCCCTAGGGCAGATAGCCTAGTATCTACCTATGAACCTATGAACAGAATTCCCTGACAGCGTTCAAGGACCTACTACATCCAGGACAACTATTAATAAGACGGACAATACCACAGTTATGTGGAACATAAACAAGCAAGGGGGCACACATTCCTACCCCTATGCAGGCAAGCCATGACTTTGTGGAACACAGCACTGACTTATCAAGTACATCTGCAGGCTCAATTCCTGCCAGGAACAAAAAATACACTGGCAGACAAACTAAGCAGAAATCTCATGGATCCTCACGAATGGAAACTAAATCCACAAGTATTCAGCATGATAACGAGGAAATGGGGACGCCCAGACATAGATCTTTTTGCCTCCCCTCACAATTACCAAATACAGAAATTCTGCAGAAGAACTTATCACTCTCAAGCATGGAAAGTGGATGCTCTATCATTCAGCTGGAAAGGCCTGACAGTCTATGCCTTCCCTCCGATGCCTCTCCTTACCAAGGTACTCCTAAAAGTCAGACAAGAAAGGCCAAAATTGATCCTGATTGCCCCAGACTGGCCATGCCAGCACTGGTACCCACTCCTAAGGAGCTTGTCTCAAGGCCCAGGTTGGCCTCTACCTCAAATTCCTCATCTTCTGACGCAACAAAACAATCAGATTCTGCACAGTCAACTCAGAACCTTAAATCTGGCAGCATGGCAGGTAATGTAGCCACTCAGACTGCACCTCTCTCTAAAGCTGTTATGGATGTCATTTTAGAAGCCAGAAGGCCTAGCACTAGGAAATCTTACACAGAAAAATGGAAGAGATTCTGTGCTTGGAACCAGGCACAAGGCCTCGAACCACTGGTCCCTAATATACCTCAGGTTTTACAATACCTAACTGAGATGCTGGACAAAGGCCTATCTTTCTCAGCAGTTAAAATATATCCCTCTGCCATTTCAGCTCATTACAATACAGAGCCTCCTATTTTTTCACATCCTCTACTACGACAGTACCTCAGAGGGGCAAGAAATATAAGACCCCCAAGGAGAGCACCAGTACCAACTTGGGATCTCAATTTTGTTTTATAAAAACTCACACTGCCTCCATTTGAGCAAGCCAGCACAGCTGATCTAAAATTCTTATCATGGAAAACTGCTCTGCTCCTAGCAATAACTTCAGCAAGAAGAGTTTCAGAGTTACAGGCATTAATGGCTGTGGAACCTTTCATCATTTTTCATCAGGACAGGGTCTCACTTAGGACAAACCCAACATTCATGCCAAAAGTGGTCTCCAGTGTGGCCTTGAACCAAACCATTCATTTGCCTACTTTCTACCCAAATCCACAAAATAAAGGGGAGAAACTTTTGCACTCTTTGGACATACACAGACAGCTAAGATTTTATCTGGACAAAACAAAAGCTTTCAGAAAAACTGAGCAACTGTTTGTAACTTATGCTGCAGGATCACAAGGAAAGCCTATTACAAAGCAGACAGTTTCAAAATGGATAGGCCACTGCATCCGCTTCTGTTATGCACAGCATGGCAAATCAGTGCCCAAGGGCATTAGGCCTCATTCTACAAGAGCAGCAGCCACTTCAGCAGCTTTTCTCAGAGGAGTACCAACCAAAGCCATTTTAGAAGCTGCAACCTGGAGCTCAGTGCACACTTTCACCAAGCACTACCACTTACCTCTCTACTCTAAATCCAGAGCAGGCTTTGCCACTGCAGTTCTGCAGGGCCTGGTAGCCTCTCCAAATCCTATTTAGACCCAGCCACCCAACCTCAGCTTTGGGATTCTACCCAAGTGTAATGACTGCAACAGTGAAACACGATGAACATAGTACAGTT
Source organism: Protopterus annectens (assembly GCF_019279795.1). Taxonomy (NCBI): domain Eukaryota; kingdom Metazoa; phylum Chordata; order Ceratodontiformes; family Protopteridae; genus Protopterus; species Protopterus annectens. The sequence goes on along the minus strand of NC_056727.1, from coordinate 672,481,680 downwards.
GTGTACCTACCATAAATGTAGATGTTCGAGTGTATTCACTGTTGCAGTCCAGGTTACCCACCACCATCCCCCTTTTTATTGCTGGGACTTTTCTGTACTTCTCAACTCTATACAACCTATGTGGTGTATTTCCTTGTAGATGTAGAAAATGTTTACTGTAATATATGCATGTTTTTTTGGCATATTTTTATCTTTCCAGCCTTCCTATCTGGGGGCACCTGACATCTGGGGCAAGAAAAACTGAAGAAAATGGTGTCGGTTGCAACTTTTATACCACTGGCGCACTGATGTCAGGGAAGAGGCGACAGCAACCGACGCCGGACCAAGACTTTGGAACTCAGGGTGACTGCGGGTCGCCTGCCAGCAGGATAACCCATGTGTAATGACTGCAACAGTGAATACACTCTAACATCTACATTTATGGTAGGTACACAACTGTACTTTCAGGAGGAGATTTCTACTACACTGGTTGAGTATAGGCAAGGGTCCACACAGCCTAAGGTTTTAAGGGCAAATGTCCCTTAAAAGAAAAAGAAACAAGCATGTTTCCCTGCTAAATATTCCCAGTGTGAATGGCAAGATTTTATCCAGGGGTTGTTTAATGCCTAAAAGTCTCCCCAAGGAGTTTCTGTGCCTGCTCCTCCTCATTTATCTACTCCCCTTAAGAGTCCCAGAGAGCAGGAATCATCTGAAGAGGATTTGGATTCTGAGGAAGAGTCTTTGGCATAGTCCTCTCAAATTCCTTCCCCCTTGGATTATGGATCTGAGGCAGAAGATTCTGTTAGTCCATATTCTCCTTTGGAATAGCCGTCCTTTGGGGACACTGTTTTTCGCATGATGGAGTATTTCAAATGAGATTGTTCTCAGGTTTCTAATATTCATAAGCGGTATTATGAACTCCTCCAGATAAAGTCACCTAAGCTTTCTGCTGTACCCCGCAGTCTTGGATACCTTTCTAGATACCTTTAAAGCAGCCTCTGTGGCCCCTGATTCTCAAACTCCATCCCCTAAGAAACCTGATAGATTTTTACAAGGTGCCTGATTGTAAGTCTTGTCTTTTGTCTTCTAGTAAACTACTCCCATCAGATAAGGACACTAGAGCTATTGAACATTTAGGCAAAAAGGTATATACTGATGCCACCCTGTTTTTTCGAGCTTTTAATTACCAGACTGATATGACCAGGTATATTTTAGCCCTTCTTTCTCAAGCAATGGCTGACCTCCATGATTCAGAAGGGATGCTCTCGTCCCTTTCTGTTCTGAGTTCTACCTCTCAAGTGAATCACCACTCTGTTAAATGTAGTTGTGATGCAGCTGATGCCTCATCTCGGGCTGTTGCCTTTGGTTCTCTTTTGAGACATTATTCTTGGCTTCATCTCCAGTGATTATTTGATGATACTAAGGTGAAATTGTTGGATTCTCCTCTTGATAATAACCTTTTTGGTGCTGCTGAGCTTTTTAAGTCTTTCCAGGGTAAAGGCAAGGCCTCACAAGAATTGAAACATTTTTTTTCTCTGCTAGCCCTAATCTCAAGAGGAGTTTTCCATCCAAATCTGCTTTTGTAAGCAGACTGCTCCTAAAGTTAAGAAGGGTTCTACGTGTGTACCTCCTGCCTAGTCTACTCAGACTCCTACTTCTCAGAAGACCTTTTTCAAGACAAATCAGGTACTGTATGACAGTTTGCTTCCCCTTTCCTTGGGTCAGGTTCCCTTATCCCTTCGTCTTTCCCTGTCCCTTCATAATTGGTTAAGGGTCCCTCAAGACTCTTGGGTTCTGTCCATCATCTGCCAGGGATACTTCATGGTGTGGAAGTCCTTTCCTCCCTTTCTGGGCATCCGTCAACCTCCTCAGGAACAGCTTCCTTTCCTTCCAGAACTGCTTTGGGGCCTTTTGGCACAGGGCAACATTCAGGTCGTGCCACCTGCCGGGAAGGGCAGAGGTTTTATTCCAGGATGTTTCTGGTTCCCAGGAAGGAAGGCACCTTGAGACCCATTCTGGATCTTTCTTAGCTCAACACCTTTCTGAAGGTCCTTTCCAGATGTTGTCCCTGCAAACCCGGTTCCCTCTTCTCCTTCCCCAGGCTTTCTTAGTATCCTTGAACCTCAAGGATGGTTATCTTCACATCCCATTTCATCCCCTTTTCAAGAAGTTTTTGTATTTCTCTGTCTGTACTTGCATTTTCAGTTCTCTGCTTTGTCCTTTGGCCTTTCTCCTGCCTCAGGGGTATTCATCAGATGCCTCATTCATGTCATTGTCTCTTGTAGAATGAGAGGGTTTTAAATCTTTCTTTATCTGAATGACTTTCTCATTCAGGCTTCATCCCCAGAGGTCTTGTTTCAGCACCTCCAGTTTATGGTTTGTCTCTTGCAAAGCCTAGGGTTACCATAAACTTTCAGAAATTAGTCCTGGTTCCTTCTCAGGGTCGCATTTTTCTTGGTTGCAGGATCTAGACCATTCCTGATGTTCTTCGTGTTTCACTGTTGCAGTCATCACATTTGGGTTATCCCTGCCAGGATAGCCCTCGGCCGGCCCAAATACCAGAGGCTTAGTATTTCTGCATCAGTTGCTATTGCTTCAGGACTGACGTTAGGTCGTCAGTAGTATAAAGTAAGGCAGCCGACGCCATTAAATCAGTCTTTCTTGCAGTTTGCATGAGTGCCGGTCAGCCACTACCTGAATTTTGTCTTCCGAATTGCAGCTGAAGTCTTCTAAATCTAAGTATCCCAGTGGGGATCCTTTTTTCTTGCACTAACCTATGTCACAAAAAGTTAACAATTGTCTCGCCTGTGGAAAGCAAATACCACACCGAGACTTTCATTCTTACTGTGTCACTTGCTTAGGCCCAGACCACGACGTCCCCCGCTGTTGCATCTATGCTTTGTTCAACGCCAGAACTGTACTTCATCGGGCCCTTATTGTAGCTAGATATTTTTGCTTAGAGTCTTCGAATTCCGATATGGCTTTGGTAAGCCGTCCGACAGCAGATCTTCTGAAAAAAAGCGTAAAGATAAAGACAGAGATAGACTGTACAGGTCCAAACTTACCGACAGCGCTCCCATTAAGCTATTCATCAGTTCTCCGGTCCTCATTGAGGCACTATTACAGCCCCTGATGCCCGCTTCTGTGGATTCGCAGGCCGCTACCAAGACCCTTTTGGAGTCCGGTATGCCACAAAACTCTTCTTCGACTAAGGATCCTGCAGTTGTCTCTACCTTGGATGGGTCCGAAGCCGCTGAGCAGGCACCAGCTTCCGCGAAAGTCCTTCGCATTACCGATTCTCGACACAAACCAATGACTTATTTCGCGACTACCGTTCTTTCGAAAACTACTGAGTTTCTTAGGCCCAGGTTACGAACCACACCCAATAAACTGACGACCCAATCTCAGGCACCTGCTTCCTTGCCTCAGTCTCAAATGCTTAAAATGGCAGAAGACCTTGTCATGCTGATCAGGGGAAGCCAGGTTACCCCTTCCAAAAGAAAAAGAGATCTGTCCCCTGTAGTTTTGTCTGAACAAGAGTCCAATGACTCTGATGCATCGGAGTATGAAGACATGCAATCCCTCTCTGCTTATGAGGAATCTGATGCAGAGGATTCCATTCCTTCAGCCTCTTCCCTAGAGGATTTTCCTTTGGGGAAACCCTTCACACCTTAAGGGAGCATTTCCAATGGGAAAGTCAGGACTACCCACAGTCTGAAAAGAGACTCAGAGAATTCTTATATCTTCCACAGCACAGACCCCTGGCCATCCCCCCAGTCCTGGATGTTGTGGAAGATATTTCCCTGGAATCCAGCTGGACTCCTGACACCCTCTCTCCTGCAGCCAGAAAACCAGACAGGTATTACAGAGTCCCTCACTCACACAAATTTCTTTTTAAAAATCCTACTGCTGACCCTGAAGTAATTTCTCAAGGGCTTAAAGGAATTAAAGCAACCTCTGCTAAGAATCCCACCCCCTCAGATAGGGATTCCTGAGCACTAGACAGATGGGGTAAAAAAGTATACACCTCAGCTTCTCTTGCTATCAGAGCACTAAATTGTCAGTTCCATATGCTAAAATTTCAGCAGCATACCCTGGAACTCTTCAAACAAAAAATGTCTTCCTTTCCTGCTTATGCGGAATCTAAAGAGTTTCAAGAGTTAATGCATTCTGCAAGTCAAGTAACTAAACACACCTTGCACTGTGGTTTTGATGCCCTTCTGTAGGATGTAGGCATCCTACAGAAGGGCCTCACTGAGGCAGATGCCTGGTATCAGAAGCATGGCCTCAAGCTCAGTGCCAAAAAGTGCATTGTCATCCTCTTTGGTAAAAACTCTGTACCCATGAACTACCACATAAACGGCAGTCTACTTAACGCCAAATGTGTGATAAGAGACCTTGGGACCCAGGTGAATAGTACCTTGGGACCCAGGTGAATAGTAATCTCTCCTTTGATAATCACATTGCCACAGTACTCAGGAAATCCTTCTATCACAAAAGGGTTCTCATCCAGGGAAAAAAAGAGGTCATCATTCCCCTCTACCTGGCACTCATTAGACCCATTATAGAGTACAATGCCCCTTTTGGTATGTACCTCACAAGACATCTGCAGCAGCTGGAAAGGCCATAGAAGTACCTCACAAAGAGGATTACTGGCCTCAAACAGATGCCCTACATTGACCATCTCAAAAAAAATTCCAGCTTTACTCTGTAGAATATCAACTACTCCGAGTAGATCTCTGCCTAACATATAAAGCTATGTTAAACCCAGAGCTGTTGGACATGCTACACCTTAAGAAATCCCAGTCCCTCCAAGCTACATTCTCTGGGGACCTAAACCTTGTCACCACAATAAACAGGACATGCTGGAGGGATAGATTCCGGTCCCAGAGACTTCCTATACTCTGGAACAAGGTACCCATCTATGTCTAGCAAAGTTACTCATTAGCACTCTTCAAGAAAAATCTTGATGAGTGGATAGGCAAAAGGAAATACACCCCGGAGGTCACTTCTGTGGCTCTGCTCGACAGGGGCACTGGAAATTAACTTTCTTGGGTGGCGTAAGCCAGGGAACCTTGTTTACTAGGCTTACTTAGGCCCTTGGGTTAATAGCCTAGTACCTACCTATGAACCCTAGAAGCTTCTTGCAGGGCAGCAGTCACCGGTTCTGTCCTTAGAAGGCATGCATGGCTTAAGGAACAGCCCTTACCAGACCATGTTAAATCTAAATTGTTGGATGCCCCTTTTGCACAAAGACAACTTTTTTGGCACTAAGGCAGAAGAGATCTTAAAAATGATGAAAGAAAAAGCAAAATCTATGCAGACGGTTAAGGGTTTCTTACAGGTCCAGCCACCCAGGTTCAGCAGGCTTTGTCCCTCCAAGCACTGCTCCTTTCCTGCTCCCACCAGGTCAGTTCAGCCCAGACCCCGGGGAACCAGACCCCACAGACAGCAGCCACAGGGAATGCAGAGATCTAAGCGGTGGGCTACCTCCACTTCAAAACCATGGAGTTCTAAGCCACTCCCTTATAGCAAGAACTTGCAATGCCTCTCCTCCCCCACCCCCTCCCTCTGCCCACCTCCACTTACCCCTAGGAGGAAAACTCTCCTTTCATGCAAACACGTCGGCCACCATTACCAATGACTGCTGGGTCCTCAACATAGTGTCCCAGAGATACAAATTTTCTTTCCACACCCTTCCAACCCCAAAAGGATTCCCAGATCTACCTCAAAACCAGTGGGCAGAGGTGCAAAAGCAAGTCCTTTCCCTGCTCTCCATGAGGGCAGTATAGCACATTCCTGCAGAACAGAAAGGCCAAGGTTTCTACTCCATAGGTTCATAGGTAGGTACTAGGCTATTGGCCCTAGGGCCTATATAATCCTAGCCAAAAGGTACCCTGGCGTTTGCCACCCAAGAAAATTATTTTCTTGTGCCACTGTCGAGTAGAGTCACAGAAGTGATCCCCGGGGTGAATTTCCTATCTCCCATCCAATCATCAAGATTTTTCTTGAAGAGTGCTAATGCGGAGCTTTGTTTGATATAGATAGGTAGTTTGTTCCAGAGTATGGGAAGTCTCAGGGACAGGAATCTATCCCTCCAGCATGTTCTGTTTATTGTGGTGACAAGGTTTAGGTCCCTAGAGCGTGTAGCTCAGAGGGATTGGGATTTCTTTAAGTGGTGCATGTCCAAAAGCTCTGGGTTTGACATAGCTTTGTGTGTTAGACAGAGATCGCCTCTGAGTAGGTGATATGCGACAGAGTAAAGCTGCAGTTTTTTGAGACAGTCTGCGTAGGGTATCTGTTTGAGGCCGGTAATCCTCTTTGTGAGATATTTCTGCAGCCTTTCCAGTTGTTGTAGATGTCTTGTGAGATATATACCAAAAGGGGTGTTGTACTCTATAATGGGTCTAATGAGTGACGAATAGAGGGGAACAATGATCTCTCTTTTCCTGAATAAGAAACCTTTTGTGATGATGTGTGCCACACAGAACGATTTCCTGACTACTGTGGCGATATGATTATCAAAGGAGAGACTACTGTCCACCTGTGTCCCAAGGTCTCTTATCACACTTTCGGTGTTAAGCAGACTACCGCCTATGTGGTAGTTCATGAGTACAGAGTTTTTACCAAAAGGGATGACAATGCACTTTTTGGCATTGAGCTTGAGGCCATGGCTTTGACACCAGGCATCTGTTTCAGCGAGGCCCTTTTGTAGGATGTCCACATCTTTTGGAGTTTTGATTATGGTTCCTAGTTTGCAGTCATCTGCGAACTTCGTTAGCCAAAGACCTTCTGTGTTAGCCTGTACTTCAGAGAAGTAGATACCAAACAGGAGAGGACCCAGGACTGAACCCTGTGGTACTCCACTTGTCACTGGTCTGAAGTTGGATTTGGAGTGTGCTACTTTCACAGTGTGGGTTCTGTCAGTGAGCCAGTTGGCAACCCGTCTTGTGACATAGGTATTTATACCTAGTTTAGTGAGTGTATCTGTAATTCCAGAGTGGGGGATGGTATCGAAAGCCTTGGCGAGATCTAGATAGGCTGTGTGAACCACCTTACCCTTATCTATGGCTTTAGTGACCACATCAAAGAAGTCTATTGGGTTTAGGAGACATGATCTGCCTTTTACAAAACAGAACTGGGTGGGGTCCTGAGTTTGGAGATTATCAATGTCATTGTTTATAAGTTCCTTGATGATACGTTCCATAGCCTTGTAGACTAGGCTTGTGAGGCTAATGGGGTGGTAGTTTCCGGGGTCCATGATAGCTTCCCCTTTGTGGAGTGGGATAACCGTCACTGTGCGCCATTCAGTGGGCACATAGCCTGAGGTGAGGCTATGATTGAACATGGTACTTAGGTGAGGTGCTAGTTCGTTCTGTAGTTCATGTAGAATGCAGCCTGGGATGTTGTCAGGTCCCATGGAAGCTGAGAGTGTGCTTTTTACCTGTGCAGCCGTGATTACAGGAACTTTGCATTCTTCCGGTATAGAGATGGGCCCTTTAGGGGATGAGAGGGGGGGTAAAGTTAGCACTGAACCTATCTGCCAGGATGTTGGCAATATCAGTTTGTTCTGTATATTTAGTGCCATTGTGCTGTAACATAGAGCAGATCTGAGTGTTGCCATTGAGATTCTTGACATAGCTATAGAATGCTTTGTGGTTGTCTTTAGAGTCAGTGGTGATTTTGTTTTCGTAACTAGCTTTTGAGGATTTTATGAGGGATCTCAGCTTCTTACTGAGGCTGACCAGGGAGTTCCTCCAGTCATGGGATTTTACTCTTTTTTGCAACAGTTTCTTTCTTCTGTTGTACAGTTTGTTTATGGCAGAGGACCACCAGATTGGCTTCCTTTTTTTGGAGTATAGCATCTTGGTTCTGTTAGGGATTGCACGATCCATGCACTCGTGTAAGTGCTTATAAAGTGCATTTGTGTAGGATTCAGCAGTCATACCTCTATTGTTCTTCAGCATGGTGTCGCAAAGTTTGCCACTTCTGTCTTAAGAAGCGTGAAGTTGGCTTTGGAGACATTATTTTTGGTGGTTTCCCTAATGGGGGGTGGGGGAGGGATATGGATATCTAGGGTGATTAGCTTGTGGTCGGATCTGACCAACGAGGAACTGACCTCTGGTGTGGAGCATGGGTTTCCCATGTTGGTAATAACCAGGTCTAGGATATTGCTGCCCCTGGTGGGGGTGTGGATACGTTGATCCAAGGCATTGGAATTTATGAATTCCAGAAAACATTGAGCACAAGAGTTGGTACATGAGTAGTTTTCCCAGTTAATGGTGGAGTAGCTGAAATCGCCCATTATTAGGGTGTTAGGTTGTACCCTAATATTTTCCAGTGTATCAAGAAATGAGGAGTGGGAATCCCGGGGCATGGTGGGGGATCTGTAGCAAGCTACAATTTGGATTGCTGTCTTGCCCAGAGTTAGTTGCACTTGGATAATCTCGGATGCATTATGCTGAGCAACTAGCCTGGAGGTGTGAATATCCTTAATGAATATGGACACACCTCTGCCTTTAGTGTTTTGGTCCAGGTTAGGTGGCCGAAAGGTGTGATATGAATTATAACCTGGTTATGCAGGGCTACTCTCTGGAGGGTTGAACTAGATCTCTCTCACTGCACAGATGTCAATGTTCTCCATTTTAAGGAGTGCCTTGAGTGAGTGCATTTTGAGGTTTAGACTTCTAGCATTGAGTAACAATACCCTCAGATTCTGCTTGCTTGTACCTGTTATGGTGGTGAATTTGTCATTTGAACCTTGCTTAAAAAAGGCATTATAGGGGTGGCTAGAGCCTTAGCCAGTATCCGGAATCCCAGGGGCAACAGGTGCAGGCCATCTCTGGCAAAGCATCGTGGCTTGTTGATCATGTCATCCCAGGCAGACAGATACTGGATCCCCTTAGAATGACAGCAGGCTTAGCCAATTGTTGAAGTCAATCATTTTGTCCTTGTACTGTGGTATCATTCTGGGTGATAGCAGGATGCTACTCAGAGCTAGGGTTATACCTGCCTGGGCTACAATATTGGACAGCTCCTCCATGTCCCTTTTCATGTAGTCCAGGGAGGTACGTCTCAGGTCATTCACACCAACATGGACGACGACAGAGTTATATTTGTACTTGTTGTGGAGTGACCTGAGTGCATGCGTTATGTGGCGGATCCTGGCACCCGACAGGCAGCTGACAGTAACTTTCTCCTTGTTTAGCCTGGTGAATGGAACATCAGTGTGCCAGACTATAGAGTCACCTATGACTAGAGTGTTGGGTTCGTTGTTATGCCTTATGGGCTGTGGTTGAGTGGCACACTGAGTTTGTGGGCTATGTGTCATTTGGGTTGTCTTGGGGGGTGGAGTTTGCTTGTGTTTCTGCTTTGGAGGTTCCTGTTGCTTGGGCAGGTTTTTACTTAGAGCCTCCACGAATGTAGGTGTGTGTTTTGTGTTTCTATGTGTGTGTTTTGGTGGTGTAGGTTTTGAGGGACTGTGATGAGTGTGGTGTGGTGCAAGTGTTTACCTTCTCCTCTTGACTGTCTAGTCCACTCTTGGGTGAAGAGAGCTTTGCTTCCAGTTTGGCTATATAAGTGCATCTCTCACAGGTTGTGGTGTTGGGTGGTAGGAGGAAAGGGTTGGCTGCATTGCCCCAAGATGTCCAGATTCATCAGGTAGACAGGAGAAAACACTGGAAGCTGACCCTTAGGCATTCTTGGATAGGTGTTTATATGTTAAGTACTAGAAACTGTTTTCCTCTAGACAAGTGAGGAAATTTGAGTGCTGTAGTAATTTGTAGCTTATTTAGTGCTTACAATGAGTTCTGAACAAGTGCTGAGCTCAAAGAAACAGATGAGTGCTGAAACTAAAAAACTGGCTAGTTCTAAGAAACAAAATTAAGCTAGAAGTCTTCCCTCCAACACAGAAAGGCTTGGGCGCTCAGAAGCCCACAAACAGTCCTGGACACAGCAAATCTGTATCCAGACTAGACTACCCACAGGAAAGGCAGGAAACAAGCTTAGAATTTGTTTTTAAGTGGAAAGAGAGAAAGGAGGGGCAGAAACTAAGTGGATCGGCCTTCTCAAATGTTTTCCCTGTATTAGGTAGAATGAGGTAATAACACTAGACTGGGAGAAGTGCCCCAGATCAAATTTACAGTAGGGGGGGGGCAACTGCAAAGCCACCAACTATAAGAACAGCATACAAATAGGGAAGGAGGGTCGGAAACAAACTGCAGAAATGTTTCTCACAGCAGAAAAGCAGCAGTGAGCCTTTTAAATGAAAGTTTTAAACAGATGAAGGAGCCTCTAGAGAAAGCTTTTAACTGCAAACAAGTTATCAGAATCAAACAACCCAAACAGATGCTTAATAAAAGTGGCAATTTCCAGTTAATACCTCACACAGAGTGAAACTAGCTAGAAAAGTATGCAGTAGTCAAAGTGCTATAAATAACTCGAAAACTAAGCAAACAAAAAAACAGGATACTTAATGTTATATATTATAGATCCAAGTTTGCTCAGTGTCCTTCCTATGATTAGCTCAGTGTGAAATGGCAGAAACACTCACAAACTTAGCTTCTTAGGTAACAGAAAGTTGAAACCTGAGAGAACTTTAAAAAAAAAGCTCAAAAGAACCAATGAGGTGCTTACTCTAAGCTGTAGTCCAGGTGACCCAGTCAGCCAATGACCTTGAACAATCCTCTCTCACTGAAATGCCTAATGGCTTTGGCTAAACCAAGATGTCCTTGAACATGTGCTCAGACACACAGCCTCCACAAACACTAGGCCCAAACACAAGCCTGAATATGGATAATGCTACAAATATCCACACTACCTAGGTCGAAACAACTGCAGAAATTTTTCTCACAGCAGAAAAGCAGTAGTGAGCCTTTAAATTAAAGTTTTAAACAGATAAATGAGCCTCTAGAGAAAGCTTTTAACTGCAAACAAGTTATCAGAATCAAACAACCCAAACAGATGCTTAATAAAAGTGGACAATTTCCAGTTAATACCTCACACACACTGAAACTAGTAAGAAAAGTATGCAGTAGACAAACTGCGATAACTCGAAAAAATAAGCAAAAAAACAGGATACTTAATGTTATATATTATAGATCCGAGTTTGCTCAGTGTCCTTCCTTCGATTAGCTCAGTGTGAAATGGCAGAAACACTCACAAACTTTTTCTGGTACCCAGGAAAGAGGGCAAGTGGCACCCCGTGCTCAATCTATCCATTCTAAACACCTTCCTGGTGATCCCAAAATTCAAAATGCTCACACTCCAGCAGCTGCTACCCATGCTCTTCAAGGATGCTTAGCTAGCCACCCTAGACCTAAAGGAGGCCTACCCCCACATTCCTATCAGGGAATCATGCAGGAAATATCTCAGTTTCAGGGCAGAATCTCAGCACTTTCAGTTCTCTGTGCTTCCCTTTGGCTTATCTACTGCTCCCAGAGTTTTCATAAAATGTCTGGCTCCGGCCATTGCCTTTTGCAGACAAAGGAATATCCAGATTTACCCATACTTAGATGACTGCCTAATTCAGGCAGATAGCCAGGAAAAGCTGCTCAAGCACCCGGCCTTTGTAAAGTCCCTACTAACCTCCCTAGGGTACACAAACAATGAAAACAAATCCAAACAGGTACCCACCCAAAGGATTATATTCCTGGGAGCAAGCCTGGACACAGCACCCCAGATGGCATAACTCACACCAGAAAAGCAAACCTTCTTGACAGCCTGCTTCACTCAACTAGCCACCAGACCCCAACTATCTGCCAGAAAAATCCTGCAAGCTCTGGGGGTTCATGGCATCTTGCATTCTACTCTATCTATATGCCAGACTGCATATGAGGAAACTTCAATGGTACCTAAAAACCCTTTGGTGTCAACACTCTCAAGATCTGGAGACTCATACCTATAATACCTTGCTTCAGAAAAGATTTTCTTTGGTGAGCAACAGCATGGTCCCTCAACAAAAGACTACCTTTATCACCACACCACGCTGCCCAGACCCTCACCACAGACTCATCAGATTATGCCTGGGGTGCACACCTGGACAGTAGGTGCATACAGGGCCAATGTAGCCCACAGCAAATCCATATGCACATCAGCCAAAAGGAGATGATAGCTGTCCTGCACACCTTAATAGCTTTCAAGCCCCTTCTCTCCCCAGGGGCTCTCCTGATCAAAACAGACAACACAACTGTGATGTGGTATATCAACAAGCAGGGAGGGACTCAGTCCTACCCTCTATGCAGGCTGGCCATGACCCTTTGGCACACAGCCTCTGCCATGCAACTCCACCTGTTAGCACAATTCCTACCGGGTTCTCTCAACTCTCTGGCGGATCACTTAAGCAGAAATCTTCTGGAACCACACGAGTGGCAGCTCAACAGAAGAACCTTTACCCTAATAGCTCAGAAATGGGGCACCTGAAGGTCGATCTCTTTGCCTCCCACACCAACCATCAGCTCAACAAGTTCTGTACCAGGAAGCATCACTGCATGGCATGGAAAGTGGATGCCCTGGCCTTCTCCTGGGTCAGTCTATCGATCTATGCCTTTCCTCCACTACCCTTCATCCCCAGGGTACTGCTCAAAATAGAGGAGGAAGAACCAAGGACAATTCTTATAGCTCCAGACTGGTCTCGCCAGCACTGATACCCCTTCCTGTGCAGGCTGTCCCCTCTGCCACCTTGGCATCTCTCTCAGTTTCCAAACCTCCTGACCCAGAGGTAAGGGGTATTCATGCATCCCCAATTGGAGGCACTCAATTTGGCAGCTTGGCTTATTCCCTAACCCCCCATCAATCTGCCTACCTCAGCGAACAGGTTCTAGATGTTATACGTGAGGCCAGACACCCTAGCACTAGGAAGTCTTATGCTGACAAATGGAAACGGTTCTGCACCTGGATTCAGGCTAAGGGAGCCAATACGGCACAGCCCTCCCTCCCTCTCATCCTGGATTACTTAGGTGACCTGCTACACAGTGGACTCTCCTTTTCCTCTATTAAAATTCATGCCTTGGCTATCTCTGCTCATTTTCCCACTGAGCAGCCCCTTTACTCACACCCTCTGATCAAACATTTCCTAAGAGGGGCTAGCAACTTGAGGCCACCCAGAAGAGCACCAACCTCAGTTTGGGACCTTAACTTTGTGTTGGAAAAGCTCATCCTTCCCCCCTTCGAACCTGCCTCTTCAGCAGAGCTAAAATTTCTCTCCTGGAAGACGGCTTTCCTTCTGGCCATCACTTCAGCCAGAAGGGTCTCCAAGCTGCAAGTACTCATGGCTGTGGAACCCTTCATCATATTCCATGCTGACAGGGTATCCCTCAGGACTAACCCATCCTTCATGCCCAAGGTGGTGTCCAGTGTGTCACTCAACCAATCCATTCATTTGCCCACCTTTTTCCCTAACCCACAGAACAAGGGGGAAAGGATCCTGCACTCTCTAGATGTGCACAGACAGCTCAGATTCTGTCTAGACAGGAATAATCCTTCAGAAAGTCTGATCAGTTGCTGGTGGGGCAGAGGGCAAAGCCATCTCCAAACAAACCATCTCCAAATGGATAGCACACTGCATATATTTCTGCTACAAACAACACGGAAAGCCTCCCCCCAAGGGGGTCAGGACTCACACCACCAGAGCAGCCTCCACCTCTGCAGCTTTCCTCAGAGGAGTCCCCACCAGGGACATCCTGGAGGCTGCCACCTGCACATCTGTTCACACCTTCACCAAACATTACCACCTGCCTGTCTTCTCCAAATCCAGGGCAGGGTTTGCCTCTGCAGTTTTGCAGGGCATCCTAGCCAGCCCCTAGTTTCCTTGACTGCCTCCACCCTTTTCTTCAGCTTTGGGAATCAACCCAAATGTGATGACTGCAACAGTGAAACACAAAGAACATAGTACAGTTGTATACACTTACCATAAATGTAGATGTTCGAGTGTATTCACTGTTGCAGTCCTGGTTTCCCTCCCTTCAGGCCCCTCTTCTTTCTTTACAAGGGACATATTGGTATTTACTTTCTACTGGTGGGGTTCTTCTGCCAGAACCTGGCTCCCACTTGGGGGCTCCTGACAGGTTAGGGCAGGAGAAACTGATGTAATGGCGTTGGTAGCCTTACTTTATACTACTGACGACCTGACGTTACTCCCGAAGTGAGAGCAACCGACGCAGAAATACTAAGCCTCTGGTATTTGGGCCAACCGAGGGCTACCCTGGCAGGAATAACCCAAATGTGATGACTGCAACAGTGAGTACACTCGGAACATCTACATTTATGGTAAGTGTACACAACTGTACTTTCTGGCATCTTTGCCTCCACCCATGGCTCTCTCTCAGATTACCTTTTTTTCAATGTCTTCTACCTCTGGCTTCAGTCACAGCCAGGGATTTTCTCAGGGTTCTTGGGTTCATGACCTTCACCATTCTTATGCTACCTATAGCCATACTCCATGTGAGAAAACTGCAGTGGTTCCTAAGGTCATTGTGGCTTTAACACTGTTCTGTACTGGATTTTATAGTTCCTTTCCTTCTATGCCTCAGACCCTAGCTTCAGTGGTAGATTCATCAGCTTTCTATCAACCCGGCACTTCCTTTTCAACCCCTACTCCCATCAAAGGAAATTATTTTGGATGCCTTGGAAAGGGGGTGAGGTGCTTTCTTCAGTCTTCTCAAGGTCCAGGGTCTCTGGCTTCCTAATCAGAGGTCAGATCACATCAGCATAAAGGAGATGAGAGCTCTCCTTTTAGCTATTCAGATTTTTCATTCCCTTTTTCTTCCCAGGCGCTTCAAAATCTTCACAGACAACACCACAGCCATGTGGTATATCAACAAGCAAGGGGGGGGCACTGTCCTACCTTTTTTGCAGACTCGCCCTTCAGGTCTGTGATCTAGCTGTCCAGTATTGAGCGACTCTTCAGGCTGTCTAAATTCCTTCAAAGCAAAATATAGTGGCAGACTCTCTGAGCAGGTCTAGTGTACAAGCTTATGAATAGATGCTTCACAGAGATCTGTTTCTGGATGTTGTCCATCAATGGAGGTACTCCACTGGTAGATCTTTTTGTCTCCCCTTTGAACAGACAACCTTCATCTTTTTTGTGCCAGAATCCAATGTCATCTGGCTTGGATGGTGTATGCTGTAGCTTTTCCTTGGAAGGGGATGCTTCTGTATGCCTTCCCTCCTCTTCCTTTGATACTGAGGGTCCTGCTCGAGATCAAGCAAGACTCCCCCAAAATCTTGCTGGTGATTCCCTTTAGGCCCAGATAGCATTGGTTTGCCCTTCTTTACATGGCCGGGAGCAATCACCGCAAGTTATCTCACAGGGTGGACCTTCTCACACAAGACAAGGGGACTCTGATCCATCATGACTTATCTACTCTTCAGCTGATCCTGTGGGCATAGGGTTTTGATCCCTTTTAGACACCTTTTTTCTGAGGATTTGCTTAGGGTTCTGCAGGAGGCCAGGAAACCCACTATCAGGAAGTTATATTTGTCCAGATGGAAGAAATGTTATGTCTGGTGCCTTTTTCGTAACCAGGATCCATTTTCTGTGGGGATCACTCTGGTTCTCTCTTATTTGTGTAAATTCCTCCATGCTATTAGCATATTTTTCGGTTAAAGCTCACCTTTCAGCTATTTCTGCTTGTGTGCAATTGACTGTACCCTCGAGTCTGTCGGATCCATTTTTGGAACCGAGCTCTCGGGGCCGTGAGCTGAACGTCTGATCCGAGAGGGCAAGTGGGCCTTCGGCTCTGTCAGTGTCGGGGCACACTGCCCTTTCAGATCTGGTCGGGTCACCTTCGGCACCGATCCGCACGTCGGATCCGAGGGGGATGCTTTTGGAACCAAGGGAAAGCAGTTCCCCTCGGCATTCAACGTCGTGGAGAGGGTCCTCTCGAGGGATTCGAGGCCCCAGGCTCTTGCTTCGGATCCACCTGCATTCCCACTCATATGGGCCTGTCCTCCATCATCTGGCCCTAGGGACAGCCTGTGCCTATGTCCCAGATTGTTCCCATAGGGGAACAGGACATTGTTGGTAAGGCCTCTTCGGACAGCCCCCCCGAGGAGGTCCCTCACAAACAGAAGTGCAAGAGGAGGCAGTTGGACTCACCCGAGTCCCTCACAGAGAACACGGACTTGGAGGAAGGGGAAGGTTCCCCAAGGTCACCCCCCAAAGACGTCTCCTTCGGAGACATTATGGAAATGTTATGCATTAGAGGGGGGTGGTCTGCAAAAAACCTTCCTCGGATGAGTCTGTGTTTCTGGAGGTGTTTGACGCAGGCCCATCTACCTCTTGGGTGTCCCCTCCCACCGATCCCCTGGTAGACCTCATTACTACCAGGGCATGGAAGGAACCGGACACTGTTGAACCAATTCCTAAGAGACCAGACAGGATCCTCAGCCCTCCCACGGACAGGACAGTTTGGAGCAAGGGTGCCCCAGTGGATGCCATGGTGGTGGTGGCTGCCACTAAAAAGGAATTAGCACAGGAGAGTTCCTCGGTGCATCCTCCAGACAAGGAGTCTCGGATGATGGACTGTTTGGGAAAGCGGATGTTTTCTTCACCAACTTTCTCTGTAAGGTCACTGAATTATATGGCACATGTGATTAGGCTACAGCGAGACCTGATTAAAGAGTATGCTGCGTCACCCCCAGAGTCCATGTCGGCCGAGGACAAGCGAACCTTCTTGGCTCGAATGGCCACTCTCAAGTCAATCACCAACACGTCTATGTGTTTCTCCTTTTCCATGCTACGGAGGGAGCGACTAGAGCTAGCGGAACAGGCGTCGTCTTACGTAGACAGGCCTGGCTCCGTCTTTGCAACTTTGCGGAACACTTCAAGGCGTCCTTCGCGAACGTCCCCTTCGACGGTTCCACACTCTTTGGCAAAACCGTCCGCGATACGCTTCTCCAGAGTGAGAGAGACAGGAAGACGTTGTCTGCTGTCAGGATCCGCTTCTCGGCTCCTCAGAGGTCCTACTCCAGGAACCAAAGAGGACAAAAGAAGATATAGTTCCAGAAAGCTCAACAATCACATTTTGCTCCGGATACCTCGTCCTTCAGAAGCAGAGGAGGACAGGGTGGACACCGGCCCAGAAGCAGAGGGGGCCCAAAAAATTTTGGGTCGAGAGAACCTTTTTCGGATCGACCCGCGCAACAGCCCTGAGGGGTTGCCTGACTGCTCCTTTCTGGAGGCAGTCGGGGGGCGCTTCTCGGAACATCTAGCGAAATGGGAGTCCATCACAACAGATCGCTAGGTGCTCCAAATCATATCCAGAGGATATTCAATCCCCTTCCTATCTCACCCTCCCCGAGCAGCAAAACTCCCCGATGTCCCACCCGATCAGAGGGAGGCAGCAGCATCAAAAATCTTAGGACTGCTAAGAAAAAGAGCCATCCAGGACATCCCCCCCCCCCCGAACAATCCGGATCAGGCTTTTACTCCAGGTTCTTTCTGGTGCCAAAAAAGATGGGGGACTTACGACCCATCCTCGACCTGTCAACGGTGAACCTGTCAATTGCCAAGGAAAAATTCCGGATGGTCACTATTCAATCCATTCTCACATTTCTGCAGAAGAACGACTGGATGTGCTCAATAGACCTCAAGGATGCGTACTACCACATTTTGATGGACAGACCATCCAGGAGGTTCCTCCACTTTCGGCTGGGAGCCAGCCTTTATCAGTTCAGGGTCCTACCCTTCGGTCTCACCACAGCCCCCAGGGTGTTCACCAAGGTCATGGCAGTTGTAGGGGCCCACCTGAGGCTTCAGGGAATATAGGTCTTTCCGTACCTGGGCGACTGGCTCCTAACCGCCCCCACCAGGCATCAACTCTGTTCAGGCAGGGACTACTTCTTACGCCTAGCCCGCCACCTAGGGATCACGATAAACCTCCACAAATCCTCCCTTCATCCCACTCAGATTTTGAAATTCATAGGGGCCAGTATAGACACTACTCAATCCAGAGTCTTTCTGACTACGGACAGGCTTCGCAATCTGAGCCTTCACATTCTAGATCTCTTACGATCGTCAGCCTCACCAGCGGAACTAGTCCTGAGGGCCCTGGGATCTATGGCAGCGGCCATCAATTTATCCCTCTTCGTTCGCCTCAAGATGATCCTTCAGTGGATGTTACAAGTGCAATGGTCCATCCTCTGTCAACCCCTGACCACACCTATTCCTCAAACCAGGATTTGCAGGGAATCGCTTCTTTGGTGGCTCCACTCCAGAGACCTTCGAGAAGGCCGCCCCTTTGTTATACCCCCTCCACAAGTCACGGTGACAGCGGACGCTTCTCTCCTCGGGTGGGGGGGGCATTGCATGGGCAGATCCGTCCAAGGCACGTGGACTTTCACAGAGACCTCACTGCATATCAACGTCCTGGAGATGAGGGCGTTGCTTCTAGCGTTGCAAGCTCTCCATCCCCTTCTCCCTCCAGGAACTATTGCACTTCAAACAGACAACATGGCAGTAGTCTGGTACATAAACAAACAGGGGGGAACCAGATCCTATCCACTTTGCAGGGAGGCAATGAGAGTATGGGAATGGGTGATATCCACCAACTGCTTTCTCATAGCAACGCACATACCGGGTCGGTCAAACATCTTAGCGGACAGGTTGAGTCGGACTATCCTCTCACCTTACGAGTGGTCTCTGAACCCTGCTGTAGCGAAACAAATCTTTCTCCAATGGGGTCAACCTTGCTGCAATCTCTTCGCCTCGCCTTCGAACACAAAGCGCAGCGAATTCTTCGCTCTGATTTTCCCCACCAGGGGAAACCCCCAGAGTCGCTCTAGTTCATGCTTGGCCATCCGGTCTTCTGTATGCTTATCCTCCTCTTCCCTTGATGACAAAATTCTTGCAGAAAGCTCGTCAGTTGGGGAGCAGAATTATCCTCATAGCCCCATTCTGGCCTCGCCAAACCTGGTTCCCTTACCTGCGGTCTCAAGTACATCCTCCTTGGATTTTGGATCCCAAACTGGATCTAATCTCTCACCCTTTAGGATTGTAGACCCCCAATCTGGACTACCTGAAGCTGTCAGCTTGGTTGATCCAGTTCCCTTGATGGCTAGGACTCCCGGTATATCATCTTCGGTTAAGGACATCCTGGTGGCCGCCCATAAACCATCCACCAGGAAGATCTACAACAGTAAATGGAAACATTTCTCGATCTGGGTGGAGCACAGGAACTTAGATCCCTTTATGGCTCCGATTCCAGCAGTCCTAGACTTTCTTTCACATACCTTTGATCAAGGAGCCAGTGCTTCTACTATTAAAGTTCAGTTGGCAGCTATCTCCCACTACCATATTGGTAGCAGCTCAGGGCCGCTAGCATCCTCCAAAATATGCAAGGCTTTCTTGAAAGGAACTTTTTTGTTAAGACCTTCCGTTAAAGATCCAGTCCCCCCATGGGATCTTGCCCTAGTTCTTCAAGCTCTGACTGGGCCCCCCTTTGAGCCCGCGGCTTCAGTTAGTTTGAAATATGTATCATGGAAAACGGCTTTTCTGATTGCCATTACTTCTGCGAGAAGAATATCGGAGCTTCATGCTCTTTGCAGTAAACCTCCCTATATCATTTTTCATAAAGACAGGGTCTCCCTCAGGACTAATCCCTCTTTTCTTCCCAAGGTGGCTTCGGAAATCAACATCAGCCAAATCATTAATCTGCCTGTTTTCTTTCCAATTTTTCAGAATAAGGGAGAATACAGACTTCATTGTCTGGATGTTCACAGACAGTTACGTTTTTACTTAAATAGAACAGCAGATCTTCGAAAATCTGACCAACTTTTCGTTTCCTTTGCAAAATCTTGTCTGGGCAAGCCAGTTACTAAAGTAACCTTAGCTGGATGGATTTCACAGTGCATTCTCCTAGCTTACAAAAGGTCTGGCCGTCCTGAGCCCCTGAGAGTACGAGCCCATTCTACCCGATCCATGGCCTCTTCTGCTGCCTTCTGGTCAAAGGTTTCCTTGGATGACATTTGCTTGGCAGCTACCTGGGCTTCCTCCCATACCTTTATTACACACTACAAATTGGATTTGATCTCCAGAGGAGTGCATCGTTTGGCTCAGCAGTGCTCCGGAATATCCTTCCATAAGGGTCTCCCAAGTTGTTGGTAGCTGGGGACTCTGTCCCACCGGTTGCAGAGAAAATGAAGTTAACTACTTCAGATAAAGAAGTTATGTACTCACCATAACGTTCCATCTGAGTAGGTAACTTCATTTGTCTGCAGCCGACCCGCCCTCCATCCCCCGCACCGCCTTAGTTCGTTATCTAAGAGTCAGGATATGGCTTCCTTTCATGGACGTCATTGAAACAAATTGGAACCACTCCTAGGTTATGGAATTCCTTATTGTCCTTTGGCAAACTCGATCTCAGGGTTAGAGGGAGATGGCAGGGCGTTATGGGTAGGGGGGAGGGGCTTGGAGCTCGGATCTATTAGCTTGGAAAGCTGCCGGCTCGGATGCGATACCCACAGGTTGCAGACAAATGAAGTTACCTACTCAGATGGAACGTTATGGTGAGTATATAACTTCTTTTTCTCTTCCTATTTCTCCTTCTGGGTGCACATGCTCCTAGGAATATTTGTTCTCCTTGGGCTTTTCTTTTCTGAGGTACGCATGTCTGTAATCACCTTTATGCCCTATGCCTTGAGCAGGGAGTATACGTGTGATGTACAACATCTATATATTCCTAAGCTTTGGTATACTGGCCAGATGGGCTGCCCTTGGCAGGGAATACCTAATGTATTCCCTTAATATATAAGGGAATACCTTAATCTACTTTCTGCCCTTAACTCACTCTTCTCACTAGCGCTCTCTAATCTTCCTTGACTACTCTCTCTACTGTCTCTAAAATCTATTAAGCAAATCACCTCAGAGAAAAATTCTGTTGTAATTGTCTTGCCTTCATGCAACTGCATTATGATAAAACTGGGTTTTTGTAACCATTTACCCCAAAAACTATACTCATCTTAATGACATATTTATTTTTATACATCTTGAAATAGTTTTGCTATACTCCTGGTTATTGACACTGTATAACATTGTATTGCTACTTAATGCCTTGTAATAATCCTGTAACATTGCTGTTTAACGCTAATTTATAATGAAAATTGTGTAATTTGTTGGAGCTTTTCTCCCTGGGCCTCTGCTGAAAAAGGGCTCTTCAGCTCAGTCGGACAATCCCGGTTAACAAATGTAAAATAAAAAATAAATAAAAATAATGTAAAGAATACTGCAGCAGTGAAGAGAAGAACATTTACTGTTATGGTAAGATTTTACTAAGCTGTACTTTTTCTTTAGATTCTGATACACTACTGCTGCATTTTGGGGTCCTTAGCATGACTTTTCTGTATTTCAACAAAATAGTAAACAGTGCTTTATTGTATTACTTATCAGGGGTGTAGTCAGGATTTTAACATTTGTACTCACTGCTTTGCAGTCTGCTGCCCCCCCCCCACCAAACCACACCCACATCAACATATTGCTCTCCGCCCACACCCCCTTACAAATCGTTCTTCAAGCCACATCCCCTTCACAGCGTTGCTGTCTCTCCCATCCATGAAAAATACATGCCAGGATGCTAATCATTTATATGACGAAACAATAAAACAAAAATGGATATTTCAGTTCAAGTGTGGAAAAGCACATAAAGTAGCTTACCATGTTTAAATTATGGCTAACTTTACCACAGTGCAACTGAATCTAGATGACCCCTCATGAGTGCAATCCATTTTAGTGGATACTGAGAGAAGCAAGCCCTCGACCCCAAGAAACTGCTTCTTGCTCCTTCCTGGGTCAGTCATTGCTAGCTGGCTTGCATTTGCATAGGAATCTGTCAGGCTAATTCTTCTTTTCTTTCCTGATTGTCCCAACTAGATTAAAGGGTCTAGGTGTAGTAAAACTTCAAACATCCTCAAAGTTCCAAAAGAACAAAAAAACAAATAAATAAATAAAATCACAAAAAAGCTAATGGGAAAAAGACTCATTTTTTCCTTGATTTTGGAGAGGAGTAAGCAGCCCTTTACACCCTTATATGTACCAACTCTATGTGTGCACCAATGTGAAGAAAGGAGAAATCTCCCTAAAGAAATTAATCCTTGCTGGACCACAGTTAGAAATTGCACTGGGAATGATTTTCTCTAGGAAAAGTGTCATCTTTTTTTTTTTCTGAAAGCTACTAATGCTCCAGCCATTTCACTTTGACCATGTATAGGGAAGCCAAATCTAAATAAACATTATGCAAGCAGTGTTACACTTATAAACAGTGATAATGTTAATGATTGTGTTGCAGGTATAGCTATGGTTGTATAATACTATAAAACAGATGATATCTCATAGAAGTTTAGGGTATAATGAAATATGAGCAGGAGATGAGACTACAGCTGACCTGAAGGTGCTAACTCAGAGATGGAATATGAAAAGGGAAGACAAACTTACAATGCCTTGAAATTAAAGTTAACCAATATTCATTTATCAGATCTTTTTTCTTGCAAGAAGCACACATATACACAAATGAACTCACACATACTCCAGTACTTAAATATTTGTAAGTTTGCTGACAGAGAGACTGTTACATAATCGATATTACAAGTGCAGTTAGAATCCTGCACTCTTATCTATCAGCATGTCAGTTTACAGAGGGAAAAAAAACTGAGAAAAATTTAAAAAAAAATGTAGTGCTTCTCCAGTAGAGGAACTATCCCTGTACTCTAAAAACAATCCTATGTTTTCCCCTTACATAAACGTGGTAAATCGAATCAATTGGCGAACTACAAACCTATAGCCATCTTGTCCTATCTGTCTAAAACACTTAAAAATATGATCACATATCTGATCAACCACCTTGCAAAGAACAAGTTATTTTTCACAACACGTCATAATTTTAGGCCAGGCCATAGCACAGGAACAGCATTACTTACTTTCATAAAGTATGTTTGATACAGAAAAAAATCAAGGTAAAATGGTAGCATTCATATTTTTAGACTTGTCCAAACCATATGAAAAAGTTTTATACCCCCTGCTCTTAGACTTAAGGAACTATGCCTAACAAACAATACAATCAATTGATTTACAAGTTACCTCATTGTGTATGTTGAGCCGAGGAGCTGTCAACATCATAATAAATGACATTAGAACCTTTACCCTTTAGTATATTTATAAAATGCATACAGCCTCTCACCCAGCAAAACTACTCCGATCTGCAAATGTCTCAACAGCATACCTCAACCTGGAAACATCAAAAATCTGGACAAAGGCCCATGAAAAATAGATACAAATCTGTACGCGGATTAACAAAATTTGCATACATAATTATGCAACCTCACCCAATACGATGGGATTGTGGGATGCCACCATTCAAAAGCAAATTGAAGAACAGACAAAATATTAAACAAGAAATATAACCAGAACAATAGTGTTTTATTTATATTAACATATGAAACTGCATCAGACTTTGAACTTGTGTAAAAAAAACAATGCAATTATTAATTATGATGATTGCTTATTAAACACAACAATTGCTTATTAACCAAGCATTTTTCCCATTTGGGACTTGGCACTTTAATAGAGTCAGTGGTTCTGCAGAGTATAAACCCTCTGCATAAGAAACACCATCCCCACCACATAACCTAAAATAATCCAGTGGTATAGTTAAAATATCGTACACATCTCTTTGAGTACTTCACTTTCTTACACTTACAGAAGTGAGCATGCTACAAAGGTGCACTCACAGCTCCTGAAAAGAACTGAGGTTGTATTTAGTTTTCACATAGATTCTGATGTTTTCTTTAATCTTCCTCAAAACAAGCAACATTCACCAAAAACATCTGAATTTCATCTCACATGTTTGCAAGACAAAAACAAGTATACTACATCAATGAAATTCACACACTTGTCTCAATTTGGAAGATGGTGCATTTCTCCACAGGATTCCACTATTAACCATGATTCCCAGTCCACCTTGTTTATAAAAAGACCACTTGTGAAAGCATGATGATAACTTATGATTGTAAAAGTTATCTTAAGATGCCTCTCACATTACTTACATTTAGCATATTTAAAATCTCAACCAAATGTTCCATCCAATGCAGCTGATAAAAATCATTCACAAAAAAACATACTAAGCCCCTTGAGTTGTGCCAGGTCAGGGTTCAAGTAACAGCCTCGCTTTGTGTTTAATTTGAACATATAAATCCATCAAAGAATGGAGACCACGTGAAATATTCACCTAATCGCCTTACATAAAAACAGTCAAGTGCTGACATACTCCTTGAATTTCCTTAACATAATCTGAATCCGTACATAGCAACCTGCTACCTCTATCACCTGCTGTAAAGAAATTCACATCTTAGGTAATTTAACCATTTGTTTCTCCTTCTCTGTGAACTGATGGCTAAAATCAATAGTTTAAACGTAAAACAAAGCGGATAACCACTACACAGCAACATAAAAATAAACTTTTTTTTTACGTTATTCGCTGTTTGTTTTACGTTTCTGCTTATTGTTGCTGCTGGCGGTATACCGTTAATCCTACAGGTGTTTTTTTTACTTTATTACGTGAATAAGACTGCGGTGGTGGTGCTGCGGTAGCATTGTCTCCTCACAGCAAGATGTTGGGCCATTCGATTCTCAGCTAGAGCGTCTTTTGTGTGGAGACATGCGTGAATGGGTGTACCTTTGTTGAAGCTTGTGCGTCAGGGCTGGCAGACTCGGCACATAAAAAATCTACTGCCAATTATTAGCGGACCGGAGTTCCGCTGTGGCGACCCCTAACCGGGAAAAGCCAAAAGACACAAACACAAACAAACGTGAATATGTGGCAAAATCAATAGTTTACTTTTTGCACTGCTAGACTGTTGGAATTTTAGTTGGAGTCGGCAGATGATGCAGTTTCTATTATCCAAAATATTAAGGTGCTTTTTTTTGTTTTGCTTACCTTGTGCCAGAGGAGGTGTAGTTCAGCCGCCAGAGAAAGTAAATTCCTGAATCCTGGCTGGTGGGACTGGGACTGAGTGATCACGGACTGTGGAACACGGATGAGAGCTGGGCGGACTGACCAAACTCTGCAGTCTGCACTAGAGTGCAGAATTTGGAGTACATCGTGTACTTGGGTTGGGTTGACAGAATAAACAGCAAATAGTAAGCTCCTCTCGCTGCTACGCTATTATGAGTACTCCAGACCACTTCCTTCCCAGTTTAAATTTTCATATAAGGCGGGCAGGCAGTCTGCTTCATGAAGTAATATCATTACACTCCTGCATGCATTGCTGATGACGTCAGCAGCAACTTAACAAAAAAAAAAAAAGAAAAATATTGAAAGTAATCGGGAATTAAAGGGGGCCAATCAGGAATCGTGGCACCCCATTATTTTGCCTCAAAATATGTAAAGAAAGAGTATGGTTGAGAGTTATGCCCTGGGTCCTAGTGCCTGTTTGCTAACCCTCCGTTGCAAAAACTGTACTGAAGTGCGTACAGTCAGTACGCTTCCCGACGTCCCTGTTACTTATGACTTCTAGATGATTTTATACCTTGAGCCCTTGATGAATGAAGACTACTGCATGGTCTCAACCTGCAGGCATTGCAAATAGGTACAAATCCTCTTGAAAAGCCACAGACAACCACAAATCAGGACACTGGAGGTCTCTGGAGCATGTGGTGTGGTGGGGAGGAATTGGGATTTCTTTAGATGTAGCATTTCTAATAGAGCTGGGTCAGCCATGGCTTTGTAAGTTAAGCAGAGATGACCTCTTAGTAGACGATATGAGACAGAGAACAGCTGGAGTTTTTTGAGTGTGTCCATGTAGGACATGTGTTTAAGGCCTAGGATCCTCTTCTTGGGGTACTTTTGTGGCCTCTAAAACTGTTGTAGGTATCTAATGAGGTACATGCCAGTGGAGGTTATACTCTGTGATTGGTCTAATGAGAGAAGAGTAGAGAGAAATGATGACCTCTTTCTTCCTGGATGTAAAACCCTCAGTAATGAGATGTGCCACTTAGAAGGACATTCTGACCACAGTGGCCATGTGGTGGTCAAAGGAGAGGTTGCTGTCAACCTGTGTCCCCATATCTCTTATAAAGCCTTCAGTGTTCAGTGGGCTCCCATCTATGTGGTAATTAGTGGGAACTGAGTGTTTTTCCAAAGGGGATGACAATGCATTTTTTGGCATTAAGCTTAAGGCCATGGTTTTGACACCAGTCATTGGTCTCAATGAAGTCTTTCTGTAGGATGTCTGCATCATTTGGGGAGTTAATAATGGCTCTCAGTTTGCAGTCGCCTGTGAAATTGGTCAGCCAGAGTCCCGCCGTGTTGGCCTGGACTTCTGAGAAGTAGATGCCGAACAGGAGAGGACCCAGGAATTATCCCTGTGGATTCTATCTTTGAGCCAATTTGCAACCCACTTAATGATATAGGGGTTGATGCCTAGTTTGGTGAATTTATCAATAATTCCTGAGTGAAAAATGGTATCAAAAGCCTTGGCCAGATCGAGGTAGACTGTATGAAGTGCCTTACCCTCATCCACAGCTCTGGTGACTGACTCAAAGAAGTCAACCAGGTTGAGCAGGCATGATCTACCTTTCACAAAACCAAATTGAGTGGGATCTAGAGTTTGAAGATTTCCTACATCTTTGTTAATTAGGTCCATGATGATGCGCTCCATAGTTTTACATATCAGGCTAATGGGGCGATAATTTCCAGGGTCTGTAGTCGATCCTCCTTTATGGAGAGGGATGACTGTAGCACTGCGCCATTTGGTAGGGACAAATCCTGAGGTGAGGCTATGAGTGAACAGGGCACACAGATGCAGATGTGGTGCCATTTCACTTTGTAATACGTGTAGAACACAGCCAGGGATATTGTCAGGTCCCATGGAAGCTGTATTCTTGGCCTTGGACAATGCAGATTTAACCTGTGCTGCAGCAATGCTGGGTGCCTGGCATTCTTCTGGTATTGAGATTGGTTCTTTGGGGGGACAGAGGGGTAAAGTTGGCACTGAATCTGTCTGCCAGCATGTTGCCAATATCTCTTAGCTCAGTATAGGAGGTGCTATTGTGCAGTAACTCAGAGCAAATCTGGATATTGCTGTGGGGATTCTTGGTATAACTATAGAAGCTTTGTGGTTGTTTTTAGTGTCTGTCACAATTCTGCCTTCATAGTTGACTTTGGAGGTTTTGATGAGGGATCTCAACTTTTTGTTGAGAATAATAAGGGAATTTTTCCAGTCTTGGGACTTCACCTTTTTCTGCAACAGCTTCTTGCTTCTGTTGTAGAGATTATTAATGGCAGGGAACCACCAGATTGGCTTCTTTTTCTGGAGGAAAGTGTCTTGGTTCTGTTGGGTATGGCTAGTTCCATGCATTTGTGTACATGTTCGTACAGTGCATTGGTGTACGATTCGGCAGTCATGCATCTATTTTCTATTGGCATGGGTGCTGTGAAGTTAGCCACCTCTGTTTTTAGGAGTCCAAAGTCAACTTTGGAGAAGTATTTCGTGGTGGATACCTTTGCGGGGGGTGTGGGAGAGATGTGGATTTCCATGGTGATTAGTTTGCGGTCGGATCTAACCAGAGAGGAATTGACTATTGGTGTAGAGCAACGGTTGCCCATGTTAGTACTAAACTAACCAGGTCAAGGATGTTGCTTCCTCTAGTGGGAGGTAAGAATGAGCTGGTCCAGGACATTGGAATTGATGAATTCCAGGAAGCGTTGGGCCAGTGCATTGGTGCATGAGTACTTTTCCCAGTTTTGATGGAGAGGTAGTTGAAGTCACCTAGTGTGTGTGTTGGGTTGGATTTTAATAGTTTCCAGGGTGCTTAGGAATGTGAAGTGAGAGTCTTGGGACATGGTTGGAGACCTATAGCAGGGTATGACTTGAATCGCTTTCTTATCCAATGTTAGTTGTACCTGGAGTATCCCAGATACATTATGCTGGGCTACTAGTCTGGAGGTGTGCGCATATCTTTTATGAATATGGAGACACCACCGCCTTTGGAGCTTCGGTCCATGTTCTGGGGCAGAAAGGTGTGGAATGAGTTATAGCCTGGTAGCACAGGGGTGCTTTCTGCTGCTTTAAATCAGTTCTCCATTACAGCACAAATGTTGATGTTCTCCGTTTTGAGGAGTGCTTCGAGGAGTGCATCTTGAGATTTAGACTTCTAGCGTTGAGCAGCATGACCCTCAGATTGCATCTATTTATAGCTGTTACGTTCATAATTTGGTCTTTGGAACACCTCCTAAAAAGGCACTATAGGGGTGGCAAGAGCCTTAGTCAGTACCCAGAAACCCAGGGGTGACAGATGCAGACCATCTCTGGCAACGCATCGAGGTCTGTCAGTCATGTCGTCCCAAGTAGACAGATACTGGATCCCCTTAGAATGACACCAGAAACTTAGCCAATTGTTGAAGTCAGTCATTTTCTGTTTGTACTGCAATATCTTTCTAGGTGATGGTAAGATGCTGCTAAGGGCTAGGGTCATACCTGTCTGAGGCACATAATCCAAGAGCTCCACCATGTCTTTTTTCATGTAGTCCAGAGAGGTGCGTCTCTGGTTATTCACACACACATAGACAATGGCAGAGTCATAGTTGTACTTGTAGAGTGACCTGAGTGTGTGTGTGTTATGTGTCGGATTCTGGCACCTGATAGCTGACTCTTACCTTCTTCTTATTCAACCTAGTGAGTGGGACATCAGTGTGCCTCACTATTGAGTCACCTATTATTATTGTATTGGGCAAGCTGTTTTGCCTTAGGGGCTTAGGTTGAGGTGCACACTGTGTAGGTGAGCTATGTGTCTTGTGTTCTAGGAGTCAAGCAACAAAGGAGTTATAAGGAACAAAGGAGTTCTAATTACAACCCTCCAGTCATGAGGGTTGTGGGATGATATACTGGAGTGTAATTGGAGCAGAATGAGCTGGAGACAGGGAAAGCATCTTTGTGGGGTGAAATGGGGGAGATGTTTTATGGAAAAGAAGAAAAGCAGAAAAAAATGTTTATGGAGGTGGTGGGCAAGAACAAAGATACAGAGAACGAGAAGAAGAAAATGGAAGATATTGAGAAAATGAAATTTGTTGTGAGAATTTAAAGCAAAATGGAAGTAGAATTGGACAGGTATGAAATATGGGACAAGTTGGTTATGTCTTTAGGTGTAAAGGCACAGGAGGTAAGAGCTTTCATTCTAAAAAAAAAAAAAAAAAAAAAAAGACATATTGTGACATTTTTTGAGCCTGCTGATAATCTGGAGACTTTCTTAAAAAATATATGGAGAAAAAAAAGAAAAATTTCCTTGGAGTAATTATGTCATAAAGACTTTTTAGGGAAACACAGAAAAAAATCAATATACAGTTTTGAAAGGAAATTGAAGGGGACACTGAAAAAAATATATTTATTGACAAATTAATCTAATAAGTTAAATATGTTTCAAAAATGTTTGATAATAGAGTACTTTGGACAGGAGCTTGGGACTGTAACATGATTCTGAAAAGGGAGAATAGTAAAACTGTACATTTTCCAGGTATGATCAGTGTAAATGGACACAGAGCTGTTGTTCATTATGGGGGCAACCAAAATCGTGTTTTATTCTTGTTTTTTTTTTTTTTTTTTTTTTTTTAATGGGAGGCAGGGATATTTTGTGAATGACTGTGACAAAAAAGATGTTATTCATGTGGGGAAACTGGTTATAATGCATATATATGTAGAAAATATGTATTATTTATTTATTTATTTACATTTGTTTACTGTGAAACTCCAACTTGACACAGGTCCTTTTTCAGTGGGAGCCCAGGGAGAAAAGCTCCACAGCACAATAAATGAGCAGCAGAGTACATGAAGAACAATTGAATATACATACAGTAGCAAATAATACATACTGCAGCAAACATTAGATATACATACATTATGAAACATAGTAATGAACAGATATACCAATAACTAGTTAGAGGCTAGGAATAAAGGTAGGATGTATATACAGTTAGTACTAAGCTCAAACTGATACTGTTCTAAACTCATAAACCTAAATATTATATGCAAATGTTGCACTAAACTCAAACATATATAAAGCAGATGCTCCACACGAAGGTGGAACAAGCTAGAAGGGCTAATGGGATAGAAGGGGAAGATAGAGTTGTAAAAGAGAAAACTGAGTGAGTAGTATATGTGGTAGTGAGAGGAAGCTAGGTGTAAGTCAATTGGATATGTATTTGGAGATGTATTTGGAGTTGAGATGAAGTGCGGTAGTTAAGCATGTTATAAGTTAGGTCTGAGAGACTGAGTGACGAGGGAATGGGAGGGTAAAGGGTGAGCCAGAGCCTGCAGAGAAAGGAATGCAATGATCATATGGTGTGAGGCAGGGTGGCTAGGAGAGGAAGGGGATGTATATAAGGAGGGTTATTAGGATTGGTACATGGGCTTAACTAGAGATTTTTTAAGTGAGTTTTTAATGCAGTCTTGAAGTGTTTGCAAGAAGGTAGTGTGGTTATAGAGGGGGGAAGATTATTCCATAATGTGGGTATGATGCAGGAGAATACTCTTTCTCCCGCTGAGTTCTTGGGTTTGGTCACTAGCAGTAGATTTTTGCTGCTGGAGTGTAGCGGTCTGGTGGAGCAGTAGGGCTGGAGAAGGTTTTGAAGGGATGGGACTTTAAGAGGATGGTTTACTAACTTGTGGGTGAGGGAGAGATTTGAATCAGGTGAAGAAGTTGAGGGAGTTCAAGCCAGTCAAGTTCTCTAAGTGAGATACAGTGGTGGCTGTGATAAGATGCACCAGTGACAAACTTAGCAATTTTATTGTAGCAAGCCTTGAACTTGTTTATGTCTGTTTGTCTTAAGTTAGGTAAGTATAGGAGAGGCATAGACTAAAGTGGAGATTCAGTGGGAATTGGCAGCAGAAATTCTAGCTGTCTGGGTGAGGAATTGTTTGTTTCAGTACAATGCACCTAGTTTTTTGTGTACTTTTTTTATGGTAAGACAAATGTGAGTGTCAAATCTGAACTTATCAAGCTGAATGAGTAGTTTGGTGTGTTCTGCTGGGGAGATGACAGTGTTGTCTTTGGCTATAATATTAAAGTGGGGGATAACTGGATATTTGTTTATATATATATATATATATATATGTGTGTATATATATATATATATATATATATATATATATATATATAGAGAGAGAGAGATATATATATATGGATGTATATGAAAGAGAAGACTTTAGAATGTGAAGTAGCACAACAAAATGTGATCAATAAATATATAATACAAATAGAAAGTCAACACAAAGAAAAGGGAGAAAGGAGTGATATAAATCAAAAAGAGAACCTAGATAATACACATAAAGAGTTAGGGGAGAAAGAACAGAAGTGAGTGAAGAAGAGGATATAAGTTGGAAGGTAGTTAAGAGGATAAATGATTGAAAAAAGAGTTAAACATAAGAAAAGAAAATTTCAGGAATTGAGAATGAAAATTAAAAAAGGAAATTAATGGATAATTAAAGCAATTGATTATAAATTAAAAAGAAGAGTAACAGATAATCTTAGAATTCTTTCAATTAATGTCAGTAGTATCAAAAATATAGTTACGAGAATTGGAATAATAGAATGGTGTAAGGATTGTAACATGGATTTGATTGTAGTAGACGATATTAGGCTTTTGAATAAAGAAAAAAAGAGAGCAAACCGAGATATTATGGTCAGGTGGTATAATATGGAATCTGGGACATGAAAAATGTTCAGGTATTGCTATATTGTGTAGGAAAGGAATTAAAATTCTAGGTTATACTTTAGTCAGATTAGTAAGCTTAACGGCAGTGGACTTTAGGTGGGATAGAAAAGTATGTAAACTTATAGCAATATATAAAGAAAGGGAGAAATTATTCTTGGACATTAATTTGTGTTATAGTAAATATGGACATTATAGTAACAGGAGATTTTAATTGTGATTTAAGATCTAAACAAAAATGTAGAACAGATAAAAAGGCAATGAAGGAGGTATTTAAACTGTGGAAATTGAAGACTACAGAATTTTAGTAAAAACACATTGAAGAGAGAGAGAGATTTCAGACGGGTCTATATCAGTCTGTCGAAACGGCTGGCGATCGAACACCAGATGTTTGAACTGTAAAGTTCGAACACTGATTATCGCAAAGCTGCGGAACACCGGATTCTTTCTCAGGGAAAGAATTTGGTGGGCCGTTTCTGTTGCATTGCGATTATCAGGACTGTATGGGGAAGTTACAGGTCGAGTTCAGGTAAGTGTGCGATTGTGTGGACGTTAGGGCGCGGGTTAGGGGAGTTAGGGTTAGGGCATGGGTGAGGTGGGTGTGCGATAGTGACGGACCTTAGGGTTAGGGTTTGGGTTAAGGTAAGAGGATAGATAGTAGTGTATGTACAGTTTAGTGTAGGGTTAGATGTAGGATTTTAAGTGTTTGTGTGTGGACTGCTGTTTTTTTGGTGTGCTTGTGTTGTGTGTGTGCTTCTTGGAACAGCGATTTTTTTTCCCTGGGGAAAAAAAAAAAATCACTGTTCTAAGACTTCGTTATTTTTGTACTTTGTGGTTAGAAGTTCGAACATATGGTATTCGAACTTCAGCCATTTCGGTGAACTGATATAGACCCATTTCAGACAGAAGTAGATTTTCTTTTATTGCGAACTATAAATCTTATACTAGAACAGATAGTAGAGATGAGTTTTTCAGATCATATAGCTATCCTGGAGTGAGATAAATGAAAATTTGGTATTGAAAAATGAGAGAAGACAAAAAGAAAGGGATATGGACAAATTCAAGATAATATTTTAAACAGTTTAGATAGAAATAAAAATGATTATTTTAGGAAAGAAGAAGAAATCTACCAAAAAAATCAATAGAGAATTAGTTATTATATGCAGGGAAGACGGAAAAAGTTACTTATTATATGCAGGGAAGACGGAAAAAGTAT
This sequence comes from Protopterus annectens, assembly GCF_019279795.1. Classification (NCBI taxonomy): domain Eukaryota; kingdom Metazoa; phylum Chordata; order Ceratodontiformes; family Protopteridae; genus Protopterus; species Protopterus annectens. Next base: position 672,448,794 of record NC_056727.1, on the reverse strand, counting down.
CACCATATTTAACTGCTAAAGTTAAAGAGGATAATTGTGTCATGAAAGAAATGAAGAATAACAAGGGAAAAATTGAAAAAAAAATTTAAAATAATGGATGCAGTTAAATATTTGAAAGGGATGGTGAGGGAAAGAGGAGTGAAAAGAAAAAGTAGGTGGAAGGTAAATCAATTTACAAAAAAAATAAAGAACTCTTAGATTCATAGACTCTTACTAGGCTAACAATCCCATTGAGGTCTTTCTAAGCATAGCCAAGTTTTCTGGAAAGAATTAATGATATTCTGCATCCAAATAGGACATTGAGGATTAGGCATTTATAAGCTACTTCTGTCTATAAGGGACATGGGTGCCAGCCCCACTGTAAATTTCCTGTTCCCCATCCACTTGTCTAGGTTGTGCATAAATTGGGTAATAGACAAACTCAGCTTCATATAGATGGGAAGCCTGTTCCATAGGAGGGGCAGTCTCTAGGACACATATTTGTCTCTCCAGCATGTTCTGTTTACATCACAGACAAAAATTCAGGTCCATAGACCTTGTATTTCTGGTACTGTTTGACTTACGAATATGTAGGAGATTCATAACTTTGGGGTTTGTGGATGCCTTGTAAGCCAGGCAGAGATCACCCCCTCAGCAATCTACAGGAGACTGAGACTGAATAGAGGTTTGTTACTCCTAGTATTCTTTTCATAAGGAACCTCTGAGGTCGTTGTAGGTGCTGCATATACCTGGTCAGGTACGTACCAAAGGGAGCATTGTACTCTGTGATTGGTCTGATAAGGGCGGAGTATAGTGGGATAATGACTTTTTTTTTTACTTAGATGCCACGCCCTTACTTATAAGATGTTCTTCGTGTTTCACTGTTGCAGTCATCACATTTGGATTATCTGCTTGCAGTAGCCCTCAGTCGGCCTGATTAACAAAGTCTTGGGTCCTGCGTCGGTTGCTGTCCCTTCTTCTGTGACATCAGGTCATCAGGGGTATAAAACATGCAGCCAACGCCATTACATTAGTCTTTCTTACCGTGTGGTGCCCGAAGCAGAAGCAGTTCGCAAGTGCCAGTTGTCCGACCCCTGAAATTTTCATTTTCGAGTTTCAGAACCGAAGTCTTCAACTAAAAGCTAAGTACTCCGTTGGGGAAACTTTTTCTTGCTCTAAACCGGTGTCAGTAAAAGTAAATAATTGCATTACTTGTGGAAAGCAAATATCTCATAAAGATTTTCATTCGTACTGTATTCCTTGCCTAGGCCCTGACCACAATGTACCTCGCTGTCGGTTTTTGTGCCTTATTTAAAGCACGAACTGTCCGTCATCGGTATATTTTCGCTTCTAAATATTTTGGTGCTCGGTTTAATTATCCTGATATGTCTTTGGTAAGCCATCCGACTACTGACATTCCAAAAAAACGCTAAAATAAAGACAGAGACATGCCGCCTAGGTCCAAAGTTCCCGACAACGCTTTTCCTAAGCCAGTCGGCAGTTCACCGGAACTCAGTGATGCGCTTTTGCAGCCCCTGATACCCGCTACTTTAGATTCGCAGGCCTCTACTGAGACCCATTCGGAGTCCGGTATGCCGCGAGATGCTTCAACTGTGGAACCTGCGGATGTCTCTACCTTGGATGGGTCTGGAGCCACTGTGCAGGCACCAGCTTCTGAGGGTGTATTCAGGCCTACTGACTTGCATATTAAACTGACGCCATCTTCTTCTTCAAGGCCTAAAACTCGAACCATGCCTAGAAAACTGATGCCCAGACCGCATGGTCAGGCCTCTATGCCTAAAAAACAAATGATAAGAATGGCTGAAGACCTTATTACTTTAATCAGGGGAAGCCAGCCTTCCCCCTCTGAGAGACCTAGGACTGAGTTTGCTTATGATACTTCTGACCAGAATTCTGAATTTTCAGTTTCCTCTGATGACCAGGATTTACCCTTATCTACCTTTGAGGATTCTGATGCTGAGGACTCTTATTCCCTCTGCTCCCCCCCAGAGGATTTCTCTTTTGTTGAAACCTTGTACACTCTCAGGGAGCCTTTTCATTGGGAAAGTCAGGATTTCTCTGATTCTAAAAAGAGGCTTAGGGATTTCTTACTCCTGCCCCAGCACAGGCCTTTAGCCATACCTCCTGTACTAGACATTGTTGATGATGTCTTTTCGGAATCTAGCTTGACCCTGACTCTTTACCTCCTGCTCCCAGAAAACATGATAGATATTACAGGGTCCCCGACCGTCACAAGTTCCTTTTTAAAAATCCTACTGCGGATCCTGAGACCATTTCAGAGGGACCCAAGGGCATTAAAGCTACTACTGGCAACAATCCTACCCCCTCTGATAGAGACTCCAGGGCGCTGGATAGATGGGGTAAGAAGGTATACACTTCTGCAACTTTGGCCATTAGGGCCTTAAACTGCCAGTTTCATATGTTAAAGTATCAGCAGCATATTATTGGATTGCCTAAACAGAAAATTATGTTGATCCCTGATTGTGCTGAAAATAAGGATTTACAAGATTTACTGCATTCAACTGAACAAGTTGGAAAACATACTTTTTGCAATGTGGTTTTGATTCACTAGTTCTTGCAGGGCTGCAGTAACTGAGTCTGTACTTAGAAGGCATGCTTGGCTTAAGGAGCAGTCCTTGCCAGATCATGTTAAAGGGAAATTACTGGATGCTCCCTTAAACCAGGACCGCTTGTTTGGCAACAAGGCAGAAGTTGTTCTTAAAAAAATGGAGGAAAAAGCTAAATCTATGCAAACTGTTAAAGATTTTTTTACAAGTACAACCTCCAAGGTTTAGTAGGCATTGGTCTTCCAATAATTGGTCCTTTCCTGCCTCTTCCAGACCTTCTCAGTCCAAACCCAGATCCAGCAGAGCTCCCAGGCTTCAGTCCCAGGGTACGCACAGGACTAAGTAGTGGGGGGCCTCCACTTCCAAATCTGGGAGTAATAAATCTCCCCCCTATGGTAAACTCTCAATGACTTCTTTTTAAAACTTCCAAGCACTTCTCAACTGACTGCCTCTTTGGGGGGAAAGATTGCTCTTCATGCAAAGAACTGGGAACTCATTACCCAGAACAAATGGGTTTTAAATATAGTGTCCCAGGGATATAGATTTCACTTCCACATGTTACCAGTACCAAGCAGGTGGCCAGATCTACCCCCAAATCAGTGGGCAGAGGCCCAAAAGCAAGTACTTTCTCTCTTAAGCATGGGGGCTATTCATTTGGTACCAGAAGATGAAAAGGGACAAGGTTTCTACTCGAGACTTTTTCTGGTACCCAGAAAGGACAATTCATGGCGTCCTATCCTTGACCTGTCTACTCTAAACACCTTTTTGGTGATTCCAAAATTGAAGATGCTGACTCTTCACCAGTTGCTCCCTATGCTAGGCAAAGACATCTGGTTGGCAACACTAGATTTAAAGGAAGCATACCTTCACATCCCAATCAGGGAATCTTGCAGAAGATACCTAAGCTTCAAAGCAGGCTACATGCATTATCAGTTCTCTGCACTGCCCTTTGGCTTATCTACTGCACCCAGGGTATTCGCAAAGTGCCTAGCTCCAGTCATTGCATTTTGCAGGCAAAGAAATATTCAGATATACCCATACCTGGACGATTGTCTAATTCAGGCAGAAAGCCAGGATATACTTTTGAATCATCTGGCCTTTGTACAAAGGGTGCTAGCTTGTCTGGGTACACCATAAACGAAAAGAAATTACACCTGGTAGCCTGTCAACAAATTATATTCCTGGGAGCCCTGGGAGCAAGCTTGAATACAACTTCCCAGATGGCTTTTTCTCACGCCAGAGAAACAAATTCATTTGACAACTTATTTCAAACAAGTGGCCACAAAAACCCTGCTATCTGCAAGGCAAATATGCAAGACTGCATATGAGGAAACTACAGTGGTATCTAAAAAGCCTATGATGTCAACATTCTCACGATCTAGAAGCAATGATTCTTATCATACCTTGCCTACGCCTAGAGTTCCTTTGGTGGGCAGAGGCCTGCCACCAAAACTAGGGAGTACCATTCACACTACCCCCTGCCGCCCAAACCCTAACAACAGACGCATCAGACTATGCATGGGGGACTCAACTGGCAGGGAAGTGGATTCAGGACAAATGGAAGTCAAGTCAAATGCACCTGCATATCAATCAAAAAGAAATGTTAGCGGTACAGAATGTTCTGACAGCCTTCAAGGACCACATTTTTCCAAGACAGTTAATGGTAAAGACGGACAACACCACTGTTATGTGGTACATAAACAAGCAGGGGGGTACACATTCTTACCCCCTCTGCAGACTAGCCATGGCATTGTGGAACACAGCCCTGAGCTACCAAGTGCATCTACAAGCTCAATTCCTGCCAGGAAAACTAAACACACTGGCAGATGAACTAAGCAGAAACCTCATGGACCCACACGAGTGGAAACTGGAACCAAGGATTTTCAACATGTTGACAAGCAAATGGGGGAGGCCAGATATAGACCTGTTTGCCTCCCCCCAGAACTATCAATTGGACAAATTTTGCACATGGACTCCCCACAAACAAACTTGGAAAGTGGATGCTCTGTCCTTCAGCTGGGAAAACCTATCAGTGTATGCCTTTCCTCCTCTGCCTCTCCTCTCCTAAGTACTACTAAAGATCAAACAAGACAAACCAAGGACAGTTTTGATTGCACCAGACTGGCCACGCCAACACTGGTACTCCCTCTTGCGCAGTGTGTCATTGTCGCCCCCATGGCACCTGCCTCAGACTCTTACCCTATTGTCTCAGCAGGAGAACTGGATTCTGCACCCTCAGCTTCACACACTGAACCTAGCAGCCTGGCTAATTACCTAATCTCTCCTTTACCATCCCTCAGTAAACCAGTGATGATATCATTTTAGAGGCAATGAGGCCTAGTACTAGAAAATCTTATGCTGAAAAATGGAAAAGATTCTGTGCCTGGAACCAATCTCAAGGGATGAGCACAGCAGTGCCCAATTTACCTCAGATTTTACAATGCTTAACTGAGATGCTTCACAAGGGCCTGTCTTTCTCCTCCATCAAAATCCATGCCTCAGCTATTTCAGCTCATTATAACACAGAACCTCCCCTCTTCTCTCATCCACTGCTCAAGCAGTTCCTCAGAAGGGCCAAAAATTTACGACTACCCAGGAGAGCTCCAACCCCAGCCTGGGACCTTAACTTTGTATTGAAGAAACTCACTCTTTCTCCTTTCAAGCAAGCTGCTACTGCAGACTTAAAATTCCTTTCTTGGAAAACAGCTTTCCTTTTAGCAATCACTTCAGCAAGAAGGGTATCTGAATTACAGGCCGTTATGGCAGTGGAGCCTTTCATCATCTTTCATGAGGACAGGGTGTCCCTCAGGACCAATCCCTCCTTCATGCCCAAGGAGGTATCCAATGTGGTCCTTAATCAGTCGATTCATTTGCCAACCTTCTTTCATAATCCACAGAACAAAGGGGAACGGATACTGCACTCCTTAGGTGTGCACATACAACTTAGATTCTACTTGGACAGGACTAAACCTCAAAGGAAATCTGAACAACTGCTGGTGGCATTTGCTGCAGGGGCAGAGGGGAAGGCTATTTCAAAGCAAACCATTTCCAAATGGATAGGCCATTGTATTCATTTCTGCTACAAGCACCATGGAAAACTTATCCCACAGGGGATCAGATCCCACTCAACCAGAGCTGCATCTACCTCTACAGCCTTTCTCAGAGGCGTCCCTACCAGGGACATCCTAGAAGCTGCTACCTGGAGTTCTGTACATACTTTCACCAAGCATTACCATCTGCCAATTTTCTCCAAATCCAGAGCTGGCTTTGCCACTGCAGTCTTGCAGGGCCGTATAGCTGGTCCTAATGCTATCTAAATTCCTCCTCCCAACCGTAGCTTTGGGAATTTACCCAGATGTGATCACTGCAACAGTGAAACATGAAGAACATAGTACAGTTGTGTACACTTACCATAAATGTAGATGTTTGAGTATATTCACTGTTGCAGTCCTGGTTACCCTCCCTCCAGCCCCCTTACTTCTTTTGGCTATACCTCTACTCTCCTTTACTATGCTCAAAAAGTTTTTTGGTGTATTTGCTTTTTGGTTGTAGGTATATCCTTGTTTATTTATAGATTTAATTGCTTCCCATTGGGGGGCACCTGACATCTGGGGCAAGAAAAACTGATGTAATGGCATCAGCTGCATTTTTTATACCCCTGACGACCTGACGTCACGGAAGAAGGGACAGCAACTGACGCAGGACCCAAGACTTCGTTAGTCAGGCCGACTGAAGGGTACTGCAAGCAGATAACTCAAATGTGATGACTGCAACAGTGAATACATTCGAACATCTACATTTATGGTAAGTGTACACAACTGTACTTTATGCAACATAAAAAGATTTTCTCACCACTGTGGCCATGTTGTATTTGAAGGCAAGGTTACTGTCTATGTGCATACCCAAATCCCTGACCCACTAGGTTTACTCTTAGGGATGTATTATCAACATGGTAATTAACTTGGATGGTTGATTTCCCAAAGGGTACAGCTATGCATTTTTTAGCACTGAGTTTAAGATCATGACTTTGGCACCATTTGTTAGTCAGAGGTAGACCTTCTTGATGAATGCTATTTACTGCAGAAAAGTCGATCATAACCCCATCTTGCAGTCATCTGCAAACGTAGCCATAAACCTTCAACATTTGCTTCCATTTCAGAGAAATAGATGCCAAATAGGAGGAAGCCCAGTACCAACCTCTGGGGGACTCCACTAGTGACTGGCCTCTTGGTGGCGGTGGCCTCACCTATTTTGACCTCCTGGGTCCTATCAGTGAGCCAGTTGGCTATCTAGTGGGTGATAAAAGGGTTTATTCTTTAATTAGTGAGTTGTCTGTAATGCCTGAGGTGAGGTATTGTATCTAAAGCCTTGGCCAGGTTGAGGTAAGCTGTGTGCACAGTTTCATCCAGTGCTTTGGTGACCCTCTCAAAAAAAGTCCACCAGATTTAATAGGCATGCCCTTCCTTTAACAAAGCCAAACTGTGAGGGGTCCAGCATTTTCAGGTTACCTATGTCTTCATTTAACATGTCTATAATGATTCTTTCCATGGCCTTTCATATGAGGCTGGTAATACTTGTGGGCCTGTAATTACCCAGGTCAGTGGTTGGACCTCCTTTGTGCAGGGGAATGACTGTAGGGATCTTCCATTCCTTGGGCACAAAACCTGACTGAAGGCTCCAGTTGAAAAGTGATTCAAGTGGACCAGAGAGGTCATGTTCCGTGCTGTTTATTAAACATTTTTGGATGTTGTCAGGGCCCATCGATGGAGTGTTTTTGGCTTTGGAAAGTGCACTAATGACCTGTTCTCTAGTAATGATAGGAGAAATTGTGTTATCCAGTATTTCCTTTAGATTTTCTTTTGGGGGTTCAGTTGAATCTGTCAGCCAAAAGGTTGGCAATGATCTCAATGTGGGTGATTCCATTTACAGTAAGTTCCCCGCATTGTTGTGTATTTCCTGTGAGGTTATGGCCATAGCTGTAGAAAGCTTTGTGGTTGTCCTTTGCCTGAGAAGCTATTTTTTTCTTCAAATTTGAACAGCAAATTACAATAGATGAGATAGATAAGGTAATGAAGAGTGTAAATGTGGATGCTCCAGCTCTGTTGGATGGTATGTATGGGGTATCAGATAAATGCAAAAATTGTGATATGGCAAAAAGAGACATTAGTATTTAATGAGTGATTAAATGATGGGATAATTATGAAGAAATGAAATTAAAAACTGGAGACCGGTAATGTTAAATAGTTGTGATTGTAAGTTATTCATGAAAATAATACAGAAAAGATTAGAAGACAAATTACATTTTATAATAGAAGAAGATGTTTATGGTGTTAGAGGAAAAAGAATTCAAGAGATGTTAATGATAATTAGAGAAATAGATATTAAGAAAAGTCAGACAGAAGCAAATTTAATAGTGGCAGATACAAAACATTTGTTTCAGTAAAACATAATATATTATGTCAGTTAATGAAAGAATGTAATTTTTGTTTAAAAATAAAAGATGTATGTGTATCAGTATATAAAATACTAAAATGAAGTTGTTCGTAAATGGTTGGCTTAGTGAAAAAATAGAGATGAAAAGAGGTGTAAAACAGGGATGTCCCTTTACTAATTTATTGTTTTTAATGGTTATGAGTAGTGTGATAAAAGGATTAAATGAAGAGTTGGATAACAGTACATATATAAAAAAAATGGGGGCAACATTTCTTGTTCATTTTGTCTTATGCTAAATATATAATTATTATAGTGAAAAATGGAGAATAAATGGGAAAAGTGATTAGAAATATTTACAGTAGTTTACAAAAGTTGGTTTGGATATTAATAAAGAAAAATGTAAGGGTTTAGGGGTGAGAAAGATTTGCAAGGTATAAGATTTAGGAAAACAATATCAACTTTAGGACCTGAATTTGGAGAGTTTGATTTAGTAATGGAACAATGGGAGAAATGTTTGAGAAATTTACATGCACCATGAATACAAAAAAGAACAACAAACACAAAAACTGAGAACCACAACACCAAATAAACCCAAGAGTAACAGTGAAGGATGAGATATGGTAACAGCAGATGAGGTGATAAATATACACTGTTGTTAAATAAAAGTTAACTAATAATACTTGCTTCCGCTCACATCTCACATTTCGCATGTTCTGAGGAAGGAGAGAGCTCCCGAATGTCCTTGGGTTTTTATTATATTAAACAACTGGTTTAACAAACAAGTAACAGTGTTCCGGTTTTCTATTCAGAATTACAGTTTTGTTATATTTATCACCTCAAATTTACATGCACCTAGTCATGTGGAGTAGGTATAAGTTGTTATTGTATAATAAAGTATAATTGATAAATTCATCATGGATGGGGAAAACATCATATTTAGCTAGTGTATGTATATATATATATATATATATATATATATATATATATATATATATATATATATATATATATATATAAAATTCCAAAAGAAATGGAAAAACATTTTGTTGATACTATTCAGTTTGGGCATCTCGATTGAGTCCAATTAAAAGAGGAGTTTTATATATAGAGAAAGACAAAGGAAGTTTAGGTTCACTGAATCCAATCTTGCCAGTCCCCCCTCCCTCAGGAGGGGGATCTCGCTTTTCTTTTTTCAGCCTATTTCTCCTTCCCCAATCCGACCTTCGGCTTCGGAGTTCTCTGATCCGAGGTTGGCCTTGGTCAGGGGGTTGGTGCCGATGGTCCTTGCGTCCTCGACGCCAACAGCTGCTTGGAGCATCTCGTATCTAACCAGTTCGGATCCGAGCCGCTCTCAGAGCCGGAGCCTGGGTGTCGGTTCCAAGGAAGTGGAACCTTTTTCATCGGCTCTGAAGTTGTCGAGCCAGGATCCCTCCCTCGGAGCTTCATCCACTTCGGGTCTGGCTCCGATTCTCGTATCGGATCCAGCGAGACCGGTTTCCTTATTAGCTTCCCAGGAGGTCCGCTCTCCTTCGGCATTCAGTGTGGTAGAACGGGTCCTCTCCATTGGATCGAGGCCCCTGACTGCCCACTTGCACTCTGCCCAGACACCCTCAGCTCCGTCTACGGTCTGCATTATCTTACCAGAGGAACAGCCTGTGCCCGAAGAGCCCCAAACAGTTCCCCTAGATGAACAGATGGCTTGCGAGCGCTCCCCAGAGAGCCCCACGGGAGATGTGCCTCGCAAGCGTACGTGCAAGAGGAGGCACTTGGACTCCTCCGAGTCCCTAACCGAGGACACAGATTTAGATGATGAGGAGGGCTCCCCAAGATCACCTCCCAACAATGTCTCCTTTTGAGACATCATGGAGATCCTGCGCCAGCGGGGAGGTTGATCTGCCCCCAAGCCCTCCTCTGATGAGTCTGTGTTTCTGGAGGCTTTCGGCATGGGCCCATCTATGTTTTGGATGTCTCCTCCCGTGGATCCTTTCATGGATTTGATCACCTCGCAGGCGTGGAAGGAACCAGATACCGTGGAGCTGATCCCCAAGCGCCCCAATAATGTTCTGAGTCCCCCTATTGACAGGCCTTGCTGGAACAAGGGCTCCCCAGTGGACACCATGGTGGTAGCAGCAGCCATAAAGATGGAAGTATCTCAGGAAAGTTCCTCAGTCCACCCTCCTGACCGAGAGTCACGGATGATGGACCGCCTAGGGAAGCGGGTGTCTGCTTCAGCTACCTTTTCAGTAAGGGCACTGAACTTCTTGGCCCATGTCACTTGACTCCAATGCGGCCTAGTGAATGAGCTGGAGGAGTCTCCACCCAAGTCCATGTCGCAGGAGGACAAGGCTTTGTCCTCTGCAAAAATGGCCACTCTGAGAGCAGTATCAAATATGTCCATGCGATTCCTCTCACATGCTATGGAAGGAGTGGCTAGGGTGCTAGGTCCGGCGTGTCCATGAGGCATAATGCCTGGCTCAGGTTGTGCCAATTCACCGAACCCTTTAAGACATACTTTGCTGATGCCCCTTATGACGGCTCAACTCTTTTTGGTAAGACTGTCAAGGAGACACTAGTCCAGAGTGAGAAGGACGGGAAGACACGGTCTGCCATCGGGATCCGCTTCTCTAACCCTCAAAGGTCCTTTTCCCGGAACCAGAGAGGGCAAAAGAAGATGTAGTTCCAGAAGTCTCAGTATTCCCGGGACACTCAGGGCTCTTCTTTTACTAGAAGTAGAAGGGGGCAGAATGGATGCCAGCCCAGAGGCAGAGGGGGTCCGCGAAACTTCAGGTCTTGAGAACCGTTCTCTGACAGACCCGGGCAGCAACCCTGAGGGGTGGCCCAGCTGCTGTACTCTGGAGGCAGTCGGGCGAAAATTGTCCTTGCACCCAGCAGCATGGGAGTCAATAACAACGGACCACTGGGTGGTTCAAATCATTTCCAGAGGATATTCTGTCCCCTTTGTGGGTTCCCCATACCTCCCAAACACCTCCTGGGCATTCCACCCATGCAAAGGGAGGCAGCAGCACAGGCAAATTCCAAGCTGCTAGGAAAATGAGCCATTGAAACTGTCCCCCCAGATCAGTCCGGATTGGGCTTCTACTCCAGGTTCTTTTTGGTGCCAAAGAAAACGGGAGACTTAAGGCCCATCCTGGACCTCTCTACCCTGAACCTGTCAGTTGCCAAAGAAAAGTTCTGGATGGTCACACTACAGTCCATCATGCCGTACCTCAAGAGAGCGACTGAATGTGCTCCTTAGATCTCCAGGATGCTTACTATCACATAAAAATGCACAGAAGCTCCAGGAGGTTCCTCCGCTTCCAGATAGAGGCCAATCATTATCAATTTCAAGCCCTACCTTTTGGTCTCACCACAGCCCCCAGGGTGTTTACCAAAGTGATGGCGGTTGCAGTGGCTCACCTGAGGATTCAGGGGATTCAGGTCTATCCGTACCTGGATGATTGGCTCCTCATTGCTCCCAACTGGCATCTACTTTCCCAAACCAGGGATTACTTTGACACTTGCCCTGAGTTTGGGTATCACAGTCAATACAGTCAAGTCTCTACTAGAGCCTTTACTGGTGATAGATTACTTTGGTGCCAGGATAGACACACTACAGTGCAAAGTGTTCCTGACCTCGGAGAGAGTTCAAAACCTCAGGATGCATGTCTCCCTAATTTACTGTTCTCACCTCCCAACAGCGGAATCAGTGTTGAGGGTCCTAGGCTCGATGGCGGAGACCATAGCTCTCCTTCCATGTGCTCAGCTACACATGCGGATTCTTCAATGGACTCTAGCGGTTCAGTGGTCCCTGTTAGAATTACCACTAACCTATCCTATCCCTCATAATGGTGGATGAGCTCTCCGGACATTTTGGAGGGACGATCCTTTGTTCCAGCCCCGGCCCAAACTACAGTGACCACAGATGCCTCCCAACTCAGGTGGGGGTGGCATTGTTCAGGCAGGACACTTCAAGGCCTGTGGTCCCCCTTAAAGACCAGCTTGCATATCAGTGTCCTAAAGATGAGGGTGGTCCTTCTAGCATTGCAGGCCCTTCATGCATTTCTTCCTCTGGGGACGATTGCCATTCAATCAGACAACATGTCAGTAGTCTAGTATATCAGCAAACATGGTGGGACCAGATCTTATCCCCTTTGTTACGAGGCCATGAGAGTGTGGGAATGGGCGATCTCCACCGGTCACTTTCTCATCGCAAAGCACATTCTGGGACGGTCCAACATTCTAGAGGACAGGCTAAGTCGGACCATTCTGATGCCTTACGAGTGGTCTCTGAATCTATCAGTAGCAGAGCAGATCTTCAGGGAGTGGGGTCAACCTTGCTGCGATCTCTTCACATCGCCTTCTAACGCGAAGTGCAGCAGGTTTTTTTGCTCTGAACCCCCCGCCGGGGGTGTTCCCCAGAGACACTCTAGTTCATTCTTCGCCTCCCGGTCTTCTGTATGCTTACCCACCAGTTCCTCTCATCCCTAGGTTTCTGCAGAAAGCTTGTCAACCGGGGAGCAAGGTGATCCTCATTGCCCCATTCTGGCCTCGTCAGGTATGGTTTCCCTTCCTTTGGTTTCACCTTCTGGCTCCACCTTGGATCCTAGATCCCATTGAGGATCTGATTTCACACCCATCGGGGGTGCCTCATCCATGTCTGGATAGCCTGAAACTCACGGCTTGGTTGCCCCAGTTCCCATAATTGCTAGGACTCACGGACTTTGCTCCTCAGTTAAGTCTATTTTGGTAGCAGCTCATAAGTCTTCTGCCAGAAAGGTTTATTGCAGCAAATGGAAAAGGTTTTCTTTCTGGGCCTCTCAGAGGAGTTTTAGTTTTTTACAGCTCCTATTTCCGCCATTCTTGATTTTCTAGCTGATATTCTTCTACTGTCAAATTTCAGTTGGCTGCCATTTCTCATTTTCATGTGGGTGAGAATTTTGCATCCCTGGCATCTTCTAGAAAGTTTAAAGCCTTTATTAAAGACACTTTTTTGCTACCCCCCCGGTCAAAGATCCTGTCCCCCTGTGGACCTTTCTGTGGTTCTCCAAGCTCTGGTCACTCTGCTTTTCGAGCCTGCCGCAACTGCAGATTTAAAATTAATATAGTGGAAAACAGCTTTTCTGGTGGCGATTACCTGTGCTAGAAGGGTTTTGGAACTACAGACCTTGTCCATAAAATTCCCGTACATGATTTTTCATAAAGTCCCTTCGAACCAACCCATCTTTTCTTTCTAAGGTGGTGTCACCAGTCAATATCAATCAGACTATAAATTTGCCTGTGTTCTTTCTCAGTTTTACCAACAGGATGGTTTACAGACTACACATGTCGGAAGTTCAGAGACGGTTAGGATTCTGTTTACACAGGACAAAACATTTTCGTAAATCTCATCATTTGTTTCATTCTATAGACCCTTTTTGGCAAACCTGTTTCCAAGGTCGCTATAGCTAGATGGATTTCTTCATGCATCCTGCAGGTCTATAAGGACAAATGCATGTCTTCCCCAGGTCAGGTTAAAGCTCATTCCACTAGGTCCATCGCTACGTCTGCAGCTTTCTGGTCTAGGGTGTTTTTGGATGACATTTGCTCTGCAGCTACTTGGTCCTCATCTCATACATTTATTTCCCATTACAAATTGGATTTGACATCTAAAAAGAGAGCATCCTTTGGCTCCGCGGTGCTCTGGAATATCCTTCCATGAGGGCCTCCCAGGAGTTTAGTAGCTGGGGACTCTGTCCCACAGGTTGAAGACCAAATGAAGTAAACTACTTCAGATAAAGAAGTTATGTACTCACCATAACATTCCATCTGAGTTGTACTTCATTTGTCTTCAACCATCCCTCCCTCCTTCCCCCGGACCTTGGAGCATGTTCAGCCAGTAGTATAGGTCACAAGTATGTTATCAGGTCAGGTTCTAAGTATAAGGTCTGCAAACTCGATCTGGGGATGGAAGACAGTGGAGGCGTATTACGGGTAAGAGGAGGAGTCTGGAGCTCGGAGCTGATGTTAGTAATTTTTGCCGGCTCGAATCCGATACAGATCCGTATCCCACAGGTTGAAGACTAATGAAGTACAACTACTCAGATGGAACGTTATGGTGAGTACATAACTTCTTTTTTATGAAAAATGTTATACATTGGGATTTTTTATGGAGGCTGCAGATTAACAAATTACCTGTCAAAGGGAATATGGTTTATAAAAAGATCATTGAGGAAGTTTGTTTGTATTGTGGAAAGTTAGAAACTTCAGAATATGCCTTTTGCCATGTGAAAAAGTTAAAATGTTATGGGCATAGATAATAGAAAGTAAAATAGGTAAATAATTAAAAGATTGTAAGCAAATGAGAATCGAATGATTGAGTATGGTTTCAATGGAAAGCATAGAAACGACTATGTTAATGTTATGAAAATAATGTGAATAAAAACATTTGTCATAATTTGGGCAATTTGGAATGAAACATTAAATGACGTTATGTTTAATGGGAACTGGATTTTGCTAAATGTAAGAAAATGGGGGGTCTGTATGAATGTAAAGCAATGAAGAAATGCAATATGAAATGTTTATTCCTTTGTGTACATATGTACATTGTATGTAGTTGTAAATAAAAATCTCCTCCTCTTTTAGATATGTGCCTTGAGATCTTTTCATCCTCCTCAGTAGGGTTGCCACCTCTTGCAATACAGAAAACAAGACTGAAGCCATGCCTGCTGCACTACCCATAACTCCTCCCAGGCCCAACCCACCTATACCCACATCCACTCCCATTTTATGAGGTAAACACATGCGTCATTAGGGAGAAACGTCCCTCTTAATACATTTTTATGCACCTAATCTATGTGCATTGCACTTTCTTGTTGCTGTTGGGAGTACGTTGGACTCCACTGCATCACTTTAGCGATGCGTTTTGTTAAAAAAAAAGACTGAGTTTGCTTTTTAACAAACTCCAGTATTCTGTCCACGCTTCTAAACAGAAAACTGGAATTGTATAGTGTTTTCCAGACTACCGGAAAATCATTTTGATTTCCAGACAGTCTGGAAAAATACCAGGCAGGTGGCAAGCCTAGTCAGCATTCCAGTCACCTGGAGTGCGTATAGAGCACACATCTTTCTGGTCTGGCACATGAGCTGCTTGATATGCCAGTGATACTGATATATATATATATATATATATATATATGTGTGTGTGTGTGTGTGTGTGTGTGTGTGTGTGTGTATATATATATATATATATATATATATATATATATATATATATTATTCCATTTATAAAGTCAAATGCCCTAAATACTGACATGCAAAAAAGCGGCCTAAAAATGTTGATCCTCAGAACAACAACAAAAAAGTGCACTTTACAGGGGGAAAGTTACCCTGCACCCATACACCCACTGCTAATTATTTATACCAACTCCGTGGTCCTCATCACAGTAGGGAAAGGGCAAAAAACTCAATCCCCCACTCTACCACGATCTCAAGCAATTGCTAAGATAGCTGGCTGAAAATTCTGAAAGCTATACATTTAAATATTTTTAGTTCGATCTTTGTATGTTAGTAAGGTGCTCCGCTTATATAATATATCACAGATCATCTTCCACGGAATAACTAGTTCTGATGTCAGTGCAGTGCGTCCATATTGACAGTCGTCTTCTTCCTTCAGCTGCTCCCGTCAGGGGTCGCCACAGCAGATCAACTGTTTCCATTTCTTCCTGTCCTCTGCATCTTGCTGTCACACCAACCACCTGCATGTCCTCTCTCACCACATCCATAAACCTTATCTTAGGCCTTCCTCTTTTCCTGTTACCTGGCAGCTTCATCCTTAGCATCTTTTTCCCAATATACTCTGCATCCCTCCTCAGCATATGTCCAAACCAACGTAATCTTGGCTCGCTGGCTTTGTCTCCAAATCTTCCAACCTGGGCTGACCCTCTAATATACTTATTCCTAATCCTGTCCATCCTTGTCACACCCAGTGCAAATCTTAACATCTTCAGCTCTGCCACGTCAAGCTCTGACTCCTGCCTTTTTGTCAATGCCACTGTCTCCAACCCATATAACATAGCTGGTCTCACTACCCTCTTGTAGACCTTCCCTTTCACTCTTACTGGTACTTGTCTGTCACAAATCACTCCTGACACTCTTCTCCACCCACTCCATCCTGTCTGTACTCTCTTATTCACCTCTCTTCCACACTCACCATTACTCTGAAGTGTTGATCCCAAGTATTTAAACTCATCCACCTTCGCCACCTCTACTCTCTGCATACTCACCATTCCTCTATCCTTCCTCTCATTCACACACACATGTTCTGTCTTAGTCCTGCTGACTTTCATTCCTCTTCTCTCTAGAGCATATCTCCACCTCTCCAGGGTTTCCCCCACCTGTTCCCTACTCTCACTACAGATCACAATGTCATCTGCAAACATCATAGTCCACAGGGACTCCTGTCTGATCTCGTCTGTCAACCTGTCCATCACCATTACAAATAAGAAAGGGCTCAGAGCTGAACCTTGATGTAATCCCATGTCAACCTTAAACGCATCCGTCACTCCCACCGCAGACCTCACCGCTGTCTCACACTACCCTTGTACATATCCTGTACCACTCTTACATACTTCTCTGACACTCACGACTTCCTCATACAATACCACAACTCCTCTCTAGGCACCCTGTCATATGCTTTCTCTAAATCAACAAAGACAATGCAACTCCTTCTGACATTCTCTGTACTTCTCCATCAACACTCTCAAAGCAAACATCGCATCTGTAGTGCTCCTTCCTGGCATGAAACCATACTGCTGATCACTAATCATCACCTCCCTTCTTAACCTTGCTTCCCCTACTCTTTCCCATAACTTCATGCTGTGACTGATCAATTTAATCCCTCTGTAGTTACTACAGCTCTGCACATCACCCTTATTCTTAAAAATCAGTACCAAAACACTTTTTCTCCATTCCTCAGGCATCCTTTCACTTTCCAAGATTTCATTAAACAATCTAGTTAAAAACTCCACTGCCATTTCACCTAAACACCTCCATGCTTCCACAGGTATGTCATCTGGACCAACAGCCTTTCCGTTCTTCATCCTCTTCATAGTTATCCTTACTTCCTCCTTGCTAATCCACTGCACTTCATGATTCACTATCTGCACATCATCCAACCTTCTCTCCCTCTCATTCTCTTCATTCATCAGCCCATCAAAGTACTATTTCCATCTGCTCTACACACTCTCCTCGTTTGTGAGTACGTTTCCCTCATTATCCTTTATCACCCTTACCTGCTGCACATCTTTACTAGCTCGGTCCCTCTATCTAGCCAATCAGTACAGGTCCTTTTCTCCCTCCTTATTGTCCAAGCTTTTATACAACCCGCCATACGCCTTATCCTTAGCCTTCGTCACCTCTCTCTTTGCCATGCACCTCATCTCCTTATACTCTTGTCTACTTTCTTCATCTCTCTGACAATCCCACTTCT